>NC_057797.1:590328811-590485367 GCF_018294505.1 Triticum aestivum
GATAACAAGATGGGGTTTCATATTGCATGAGTTTATCCCTCTACATCATGTCATCTTGCTTAAAGCGTTACTCTGTTCTCTTGAACTTAATAATCTAGATGCATGCTGGATAGCGGTCTATGTGTGGAGTAATAGTAGTAGATGCAGGCAGGAGTCGGCCTACTTGTCTCGGACGTGATGCCTATATACATGATCATACCTAGATATTCTCATAACTATGCTCAATTCTGTCAATTGCTCAATAGTAATTTGTTTACCGACCGTAAATACTTATGCTCTTGAGAGAAGCCACTAGTGAAACCTATGGCCCCTGGGTCTATCTTCCATCCTATTAATCTTTCAATACTTAGTTATTTCCTTTGCCATTTATTTTACTTTGCATCTTTTATTTCTCTTTATCTTAAAAGTACCAAAATTATTATATTATCATATCTATCAGATCTCACTCTCGTAAGTGACCGTGTAGGGATTGACAACCCCTTATCGTGTTGGTTGCGAGGATTTATTTGTTTGTGTAGGTGCGAGGGACTTGTGCGCAGCCTCCTACTAGATTGATACCTTGGTTCTCAAAAACTGAGAGAAATACTTAAGCTACTTTGCTGCATCACCCTTTCCTCTTCAAGGGAAAATCAACGCAAGTGCTCAAGAGGTAGCAAGAAGGATTTCTGGCACCATTGTCGGGGAGGTTCGCGCAAGAAAAGTCAAGACATACCAAGTACCCACCACAAACCCTTATCTCCCGCATTGCATTATTTGCCATTTGCCTCTCGTTTTCCTCTCCCCCACTTCACCCTTGCCGTTTTATTCGCCCTCTCTCTCCATCCTCCCTCTCTTTCTCTATTTTGCCTCTTTTTGCCTGTTTCTTGTTTGCTTGTGTGTTGGATTGCTTGCGTGTCACGATGGCTCAAGATAATACTAAATTGTGTGACTTCACCAATACCAACAACAATGATTTCCTTAGCACTCCGATTGCTCGTCTTACCGATACTGAATCTTGTGAAATCAATGCTGCTTTGTTGAATCTTGTCATGAAAGATCAATTCGCCGGCCTTCCTAGTGAAGATGCCGCTACCCATCTGAATATCTTCGTTGATTTATGTGATATGCAAAAGAAGAAAGATGTGGATAATGATATTGTTAAATTGAAGCTATTTCCTTTTTCGCTTAGAGATCGTGCTAAAGTTTGGTTTCGTCTTTGCCTAAAAATAGTATTGATTCTTGGAATAAGTGCAAAGATGCTTTTATCTCTAAGTATTTTCCTCCCTCTAAGATCATCTCTCTTAGAAACGATATTATGAATTTTAAGCAAATTGATCATGAACATGTTTCACAAGCTTGGGAGAGGATGAAATTAATGATACGTAATTGCCCTACACATGGTTTGAATTTGTGGATGATTATACAAATTTTTATGCCGGATTGAATTTTGCTTCCAGAAATCTTTTAGATTCGGCCGCGGGAGGCACTTTTATGGAAATCACTTTAGGAGAAGCTACTAAACTCCTAGATAATATTATGGTTAATTATTCTCAATGGCACACTGAAAGATATACTAATAAGAAAGTGCATGCGATAGAAGAAATTAATGTTTTGAGTGGAAAGATGGATGAACTTCTGAAATTATTTGCTAATAAAAGTGTTTCTTGTGATCCTAATGATATGCCTTTGTCTACTTTGATTGAGAATAATAATGAATCTATGGATGTGAATTTTGTTGGTAGGAATAATTTTGGTAACAACGCGTATAGAGGAAACTTTAATCCTAGGCCGTATCATAGTAATTCCTCTAATAATTATGGTAATTCCTACAACAATTCTTATGGAAATTATAATAATATGCCCTCTGATTTTGAATCTAATATTCAAGAATTTATTACTTAGCAAAAGAATTTCAATGCTTCGATTGAAGAAAAATTTCTTAAGATTGATGAGTTGGCTAGGAACGTTGATAAAATTTCTCTTGATGTTGATTCTTTGAAACTTAGATCTATTCCACCTAAGCATGATATCAATGAGTCTCTCAAAGCCATGAGAATTTCCATTGATAAGTGCAAAGAAAGAACCACTATGATGCGTGCTAAGAAAGATTGCTTTATAAAAGCGTGTTCTTCTAGTTTCCATGATAATAAAGATGAAGATCTAAAAGTTATTGATGTGTCCCCTATTAAATCTTTGTGTTGCAATATGAATCTTGATAATGATGGGACTGAATATGATCCACCTTTACCTAGACGGCGTTCCAAAAATTCGGAGTCTTTAGATCTTGATGCTAAAATTGTTAAAAGTGGGATTGAAGAAGTCAAAACTTTAAATATTAATGAACCCAATATTTTGGATTTCAAGGAATTTAATTATGATAATTGCTCTTTGATAGATTGTATTTCCTTGTTGCAATTCGTGCTAAATTCTCCTCATGCTTATAGTCAAAATAAAGCTTTTACTAAACATATCGTTGATGCTTTGATGTAATCTTATGAAGAAAAACTTGAGTTGGAAGTTTCTATCCCTAGAAAATTTTATGATGAGTGGGAACCAATATTAAAATTAAAATTAAAGATCATGAATGCTATGCTTTGTGTGATTTGGGTGCTAGTGTTTCCACGATTCCAAAGACTTTGTGCGATTTGCTAGGTTTCCGTGATTTTGATGATTGCTCTTTAAACTTCCACCTTGCAGATTCCACTATTAAGAAACCTATGAGAAGAATTAATGATGTTCTTATTGTTGCATATAGGAATTATGTGCCCATAGATTTTCTTGTTCTTGACATAGGTTGCAATCCTTCATGTCCCATTATTCTTGGTAGACCTTTCCTTAGAACGATTGGTGCAATTATTGATATGAAGGAAGGGAATATTAGATTCCAATTTCCGTTAAGGAAAGGCATAGAACACTTCCCTAGAAATAAAATTAAATTACCTTATGAATCTATTATGAGAGCCACTTATGGATTTCCTACCAAAGATGGCAATACCTAGATCTATCCTTGCTTTTATGCCTAGCTAGGGGCGTTAAACGATAGCGCTTGTTGGGAGGCAACACAATTTTATTTTTATTCCTTGATTTTTTTTCTCCTGTTTAGTAATAAATAATTTACCTAGACTCTGTTTTGGTTGTGTTTTTGTGTTTAATTAGTGTTTTTGCCAAGTAGAACCGTTGGGAAGACTTGGGGAAAGTCTTTTTAATCTTGCTGTAAAAAACAGAAACTTTAGCACTCAAGAGAATTGCAGCCATTTTTATTTGGAAAGTTATATTTAGTTAATTATTTTTGAATATGATTAATAGATAAATTCCTCACGTCCAGCAATTTATTTTAGAATTTTTGGGGTTCTAGATCTTGCGTTAGCTACAGATTACTACATACTGTTCTGTTTTTGACAGATTCTGTTTTTCGTGTGCTGTTTGCTTATTTTGATGAATCTATGGCTAGTAAAATAGTTTATAAACCATAGAGAAGTTGGAATACAGTAGGTTTAAAACCAATATAAATAAAGAATGAGTTAATTACAGTACCTTGAAGTGGTGTTTTCTTTTCTTTCGCTAACGGAGCTCACGAGATTTTCTACTTTAAGTTTTGTGTTGTGAAGTTTTCAAGGTTTGGGTGAAAGATTTGATGGATTATGGAACAAGGAGTGGAAAGAGTCTAAGCTTGGGGATGCCCAAGTCATCCCAAGATAATATAAGGACACCTAAAAGCCAAAGCTTGGAGATGCCCCGGAAGGCATCCCCTCTTTTGTCTACTTCCATCGGTAACTTTACTTGGAGCTATATTTTTATTTACCACATGATATGTGTTTTGCTTGGAGCATCGTGTATTATTTGAGTCTTTATTTTTTATTTTTCCGCAATCATCATTGCTGTACACACCTTTTGAGAGAGACACGCGTGGTTCGTAAGTTCTTAGAGTACTCTATGTGCTTCACTTATATCTTTTGAGTTATATAGTTTTTGCTCAAGTGCTTCACTTATATCTTTAAGAGCACGTCGGTGGATTTGTTTTATAGAAACTATTGTTCTCTCATGCTTCACTTAGATTATTTTGAGAGTCCTACAAAACAGCATGGTAATTTGCTTTAATCATGTTAGGCATTCAAGATTAATAATTTTTTTCTTATGATTGTGTTGAATACTATGAGAAGTTTGATACTTGATAATTGTTTTGAGATATGGAGATGGTAATATTAGAGTCATGCTAGTTGAGTAGTTGTGAATTTGAGAAATACTTGTGTTAAAGTTTGTGATTCCCGTAGCATGCACGTATGGTGAACCGTTATGTGATGAAGTCGGAGCATGATTTATTTATTGATTGTATTCCTTATGAGTGGCGGTCGGGGACGAGCGATGGTCTTTTCCTACCAATATATCCCCCTAGGAGCATGCATGTAATACTTTGCTTTGACAACTTGTAGATTTTTGCAATAAGTATATGAGTTCTTTATGACTAAGGTTGAGTCCATGGACCATACGCACTTTTCTTCCTTCCACCATTGCTAGCCTTTGTAAATACCACGCACCATTCACCGGTATCATACACCCACCATATACCTTCCTCAAAATAGCCACCATACCTACCTATCATGCATTTCCATAGCCATTCCGAGATATATTGCCATGCAACTTTCCACCGTTCCGTTTACTATGACACGCTCCATCATTGTCATATTGCTTTGCATGATCATGTAGTTGACATTGTATTTATGGTAAAGCCACCGTTCATAATTCTTTCATACTTGTCACTCTTGATTCATTGCATATCCCGGTACACCACCGGAGGCATTCACATAGAGTCATATTTTGTTCTAATTATTGAGTTGTAATTGTTGACTTGTAAGTAAATAAAAGTGTGATGATCATCATTTTTAGAGCATTGTCCCAAGTGAGGAAAGGATGATGGAGACTATGATTCCCCCACAAGTCGGGATGAGACTCCGGACGAAAAATGAAAAAGAGAGGCCAAAGAAGCCCCCCAAAAATAGGCCATAAAACAGAGAAAAGGCCCAAATAAAAAATGAGAGAAAAAGAGAGAAGGGACAATGCTACTATCCTTTTACCACACTTATGCTTCAAAGTAGCACCATGATCTTCACAATAGAGAGTCTCCTATGTTATCACTTTCATATACTAGTGGGAATTTTTCATTATAGAACTTGGCTTGTATATTCAAATGATGGGCTTCCTCAAAATGCCCTAGGTCTTCGTGAGCAAGCAAGTTGGATGCACACCCACTTAGTTCCTTTTGTTGAGCTTCCATACACTTATAGCTCTAGTGCATCCGTTGCATGGCAATCCATACTCACTCACATTGATATCTATTGATGGGCATCTCCATAGCCCGTTGATACGCCTAGTTGCACTACAAAAAAAAGACACATCCATGACATTTTGGGCCGAACGAAATTTTTTTCTGTCATACATATGACACTTCTATGATGATAATTGTGACAAAACCCGGTATCATAATAGATGTGGTGGGCTCCTACTTCTATGACAAAAAATCATGATAGAAAATGGGCTTTTCGTCCTGGGCGGGCCAGAGACGCAGCTGCATGACATTCTTTGGGCCATCCATGACGGAAAAAACCGTGGTAGAAGCAAGGGCGAGGAAATTTTTGGGGAGTTCCCGGTTACGGTGGGAGGTCGGGGGCCGAGCGATGCGCGTTTCTCTAATACACGTACGCGCGTGTGTGCGAGGCGTTGGCTCTAACTGAACCGAGCGAGGCGTTGGGCTCTAACTGAACTCGAGCGATTGCACTGCAGGCTACGCCTTACTGAACCCGAGCGATCGATCGATGGCTGTTAACTGAACCCGATCGAGCGATTCCTTCGCTACTTCTGCTAACTGAAGCCGATCGATGCTGCCTCTGGATGAACAGTGAGTGTTGCGGGGGGGACCCAGATCGATCGAGCCGGTTGGGGCTGGATGAACAGGACCCCGTGGAGGGATGGATGAACAAGACTACCCTGTGGAGGGCAGGATGAACAGTAGACGGTGGAGGGCAGGATGAATAGTAGCCCATGGAGGGGTGGTTGAACAGGAGCCCATGGAGAGGGCTGGTTGAACAATAGCCGATGGAGTAGCGCGTGGTGGAGGCTGGATGAACAGGAGCCCGTGGATGAACAGTCGCAGGTGGAGGCTGGAGGAGGTCGACGATGGATGAACAGTAGCTCATGGAGGCTGGAGGGGGTCGACGGTGGATATGAACAGTATCTCGTGGAGTCCCGTTTTGCGGTACGCCACACCCCTCCCGATGAACAAGACCCCCGTTTCGACCGTAGCGCTCACAAGTCCGTTTCGTCCGTTTTGCGGTACGCCACACCCCTCCTGATCAACAGGACCCCCGTTTCGACCGTAGGAGGTCCGTTTCCTCCGTTTTGCAGTACGCCAGACCCCTCCCGATGAATAGGATCCCATTTCGAACGTGGCCGGTCGAACACAAGGCTGTTTCCTCCGTTCTGCGGTACGCCAGGCCTCGTTTCCATCGCCTATTCCATCCAAGCCCTCCCGATGAACACGACGCATTTTGTTGCCTCCCCATAAACACGACGCATTTTGTTACCTCCCCAAGAACACGACGCATTTCGTTGCCTCCTCATGAACACGACGACGACGTTGTTTCTCCATTCCGACCCAGCCATGTACACGAGTCCTGGCCGTACGTATGCGCGAGTAGGCGTTCGAGACCCCGCCCGTATGTACACATACGTGGCCGTATTTTCTTTCTTACACCCTGGCCGCTGTACGTACGTGTAAATGCTACGTGCGCGCCTCTACTACGACATGTGCGCGGCTCTACTACAATATGTGCGCGCCTCTACATCGACCAGTATGTGCGTACACGTTCGTGATCACGTTCGTGACCAGAATGACAATGCTACGTACGCTTCGACCAGGTGTAAGGATGGCAATTTTATCCATGGACATGGATATCCATGGATATCCGACCCTAATGGATAGGGTTTGGATATGCTTTTGTGTCCATGGGCGGCGCCCAAACCCGACCCGATTGTTCATGGATAGGGCATGGATATAATCTTGTACCCATGGATATACCCAAACCCAACCCGATAGTATGACTTAATGGGGGGAAATCTGCTATCCCTGCCCCACGGTCATATGTCCTACAACTAAGGATGGCAATTTTATCCATGTACATGGATATTCATGGATATCCGACCCGAATGGATAGGGTTTGGATATGCTTTTGTGTCCATGGGCGGCGCCCAAACCCGACCCGATTGTTTGTGGATAGGGCATGGATATAATCTTGTACCCAAACCCGACCTGATAGTATGACTTAATGGGGGGAAATCTGCTATCCCTACCCCACGGTCGTATGTCCTACAACAATTTTATAGTTTCTTTATCTAAAACATGCATAAGAAATTACACAATCCCCATCGTAACTTTTTTTAATTGACATTCAATCCCCTCTGTAACATACTCCAACACCCCTTCCCTTATTTTTACCTCCTTCTTAAATGACTCGTCATTCTCATCTGTTAGAAAAACACTAAATGATCTTAGGTTGTTAGTGGATGTTGATTTACCATAAGTGAAGCCTAGCTTACCACGAGGTGAAGAATGGAAGATTTTATGTTAATATTGTGTTATGTCTTATTTATATGTCTCGAGAGGACCCAATGGATATCCAATGGGTATGGATATCCATCGGATTTGGACATGGACACAATTTTTCACCCATGGATTTTTTTCATGGGAGGGCAAAGACTGTCTTCATGGACATGGATATGGATTGAGATTGTTCAACCCGATCCAAACCCGACCCATTGCCATCCTTACCTACAACAATTTTACACTTTTTTTATCTAAAACATGCATAAGAAATTACACAATCCCCATCGTAACTTTTTTTAATTGACATTCAATCCCCTCTGTAACATACTCCAACACCCCTTCCCTTATTTTTACCTCCTTCTTAAATGACTCGTCATTCTCATCTGTTAGAAAAATACTAAATGATCTTAGGTTGTTAGTGGATGTTGATTTACCATAAGTGAAGCCTAGCTTACCACAAGGTGAAGAATGGAAGATTTTATGTTAATATTGTGTTATGTCTTATTTATATGTCTCGATAGGACCCAATGGATATCCAATGGGTATGGATATCCATCGGATTTGGACATGGACACAATTTTTCACCCATGGATTTTTTTCATGGGAGGGCAAAGGCTGTCTTCATGGACATGGATATGGATTGAGATTGTTCAACCCGATCCAAACCCGACCCATTGCCATCCTTAACCAGGTGGGTCCCGACTTTCAGGCACTTCCTTCCCTGCGAAGATGTAGCTGGTGGGTCCCAGCAGTCAGGGGGCGAATCGTTTTTTTTGCCCGGACGCACTTCCTTGCGTGCGAAGATGTAGCTGGTGGGTCCCAGCAGTCAGGGGGAAACGTTTTTTCGCTAAATACGGTGGCCCGTCCGGTGGGTCCTGCTGTCAGGTGGAGGAATAGTTATTTTGCATGTAATAAGGAGGCACTTCCTTGCTGCGGCCATGGACCCAACTGTCAGCCTCTCCATGTACAGTCCACGTCCAATGGAAGCCGTTCCTTGACCACGTTGACCACGCCGCGCCGAGAGAACCAGGGCAGTGGATGATGGCGAGGCCTAGGAAGGGGACGACGCGGAGCTGGGGAAGACGCGGCAGTGGATGCCCACGCGTAGAGGAGTACGAGGGTTCACTAGTTCGCTGCGGTGTGAGGCTGCTGTCGCCACAGAATAACAGGGGGTGTGGGTGAGTAGAGGGATGGCCTGGCCAGCGGTGGGAGTAGTAGGGGGCGGTGAGGCCTCCGCCGCATCGTAGCCGGCCACGGGAGGCAGGAGCATGAGGCACGACTGGTGCTGGTTTGGGCGGCTGGAGCAAGAAGACCAGAGGTTGAAGAAGCACTACGGCCGTTGGATGGACATCGTACGGTCACTGGAGCTAGAATTGTGCATATTGACTAAGTTGACAAAACCCTCCGTCCCCGTCAACTTAGTAGGCCCACAAGTCAGCCTGCCACTATACTGGGTCCCAGCTAACAGGGGGAGTATTCATTTTTTTGTGCGTAATAAGGAGGCACTTCCTTGCATGCGAAGATATAGCTGGTGGGTCCGAGCTGTTAGCGGCGGTGATGTTTTTTTCGCGAAATACAGAGGCCCTTTCGGTGGGTCCCTGATGTCAGGTGGAGGAATCATTATTTTGCGCGTAATAAGGAGGCATTTCCTTGCGTGCAGCCGTGGACCCAGCTGTCGGCCTCTCCACGTAAAGTCCACTTCAGATGCATGTCGGTCATTGACCATGTTGACCAGGCCGCGCCGAGAGCACCAGGGCGGTGGACGACGGCGAGGCCTAGGAAGGGGACGACACGGAGGCAGGGAAGACTCGGTAGTTGTTTCCCACGCGGAGGGGAGTACGACTGTACGAGGGTTTACTGGTTCGTCTGCCGTCGCCGGAGAATAACAGCAGGTGTGGGTGAGTAGAGGGATGGCTAGGCCAGTGATGGGAGTACGGTCGGGCGGTGAGGCCTGCGCGGCAGCACAGCCGGCCACGAGGAGGAGGGAGCAGGCAGTCCGACCGGCGCTTGTTTGAGCGGCTGGAGCAAGAAGAGCAGAGATTGAAGAAGCATGACGGCCGTTGGATGGACATCCAACAGTCAGTGCTTGTGCATCAACCTTTTTTTTAGGAAAGCCTCAAATCTGTGGAAAACAGCATACAGCCCATCTGCCATTATTTCTAATAATTTACAGCCCATTTGCTAATTCTTAAGGTTTTTTTGAGACCATATTCTTTTTGTTAGCATTACAGCCCATATTGTGGCAACGGTTAAAAAATTATACGAAATTTTGCATATTTTGGTGCGGTCCGAACTGTTTTTAATCACGGAATTTCGACTCACATTCAAACTGATTTTAAAAATAAATGTATATCAATATAAAATCCAACAAATTCTCCACGCATAAAAAGTAATGTAATTTAAAATCTTGAAATGAAAAAAAGATATTTGAAACTAATTGCCATTTTGATGTGTTTTAAAAATGTACAACCCATTTCTCATTACTGATGGGCCATTTGCTCGGCTAGCCGAATGAAAGCTCTCCTCGTCTTGAAAGATTTGCAGCCCAACAGGCCTGACAAAGCGACTTACTTGGCAAATCACAAAAAAACTAGGCTGTGGCCTTGGACCCAGCTGTCAGCCTCTCCACGTACAGTACTCTTCCGATGGAAGTCGTTCCTTGACCATGTTGACCATGCTGCATGGAGAGCACCATGGCGGTGGACGACGGCGAGGCCTAGGAAGGAGACGACGCGGCAGTGGAAGCCCGCGCGGAGAGGACTACGAGGATTCACTGGTTCGGCTGCGGTGTGAGGCTGCCGTCACCACAGGGCCTGGCCAGTGGTGGGAATAGTAGGGGGCGGTGAGGCCTCTGCGGCAGCACAGCCGGCCACGGGAGGCAGGAGCATGCGGCACGACCGGCGCTGCTTTGGGCGGCTGGAGCAAGAAGACCAGAGGTTGAAGAAGCACTACGGCCATTGGATGGACATCGTACGGTCACTGGAGCTAGAATCATTCATATTGACTAAGTTGACAAAGCCCTTCGTCCCCGTCAACATAGTAGGCCCACAAGTCAGCCTCCCAGCAAGGTGGGCCCCAGCTAGCCGGGGGAGTATTCATTTTTTTGTGCGTAATAAGGAGGCACTTCCAGTGGGTCCGAGCTGACAGCGGAGAGAATGTTTTTTTTTGCAAAATACGGTGGCCCGTCCGGTGGGTCCCAGCAGTTAGGGGGAAACAATTTTTTTCACAAAATACTGGTGGCCCATCCGGTGGTCCCCGTTGTCAGGTGGAGGAATAATTATTTTTCGCGTAATAAGGAGGCACTTCCTTGCGGCTACCGTGGACCCAGCTGTCAGCCTCTCCATGTACAACACTCTTCTGATGGAAGTCGGTCGTTGACCACATTGACCACGCCGCGCCGAGAGCACCAGGGCGGTGGACGACGGCAAGGCCTAGGAAGGGGACGACGCGGAGCCGTGCAAGACGCGGCAGTGGATGCCCACACGGAGAGGAGTACGAGCGTTCACTGATTCGGCTGCGGTGTGAGGCTGCCGTCGCCGCAGAATAACAGGGGGTGTGGGTGAGTGGAGGGATGGCCTGGCCAGTGGTGGGAGTAGTATGGGGGCGGTGAGGCCTCCGCGGTAGCACAACCGGCCACGGGAGGCACGAGCAGGCGGCATGATCAGTGCTGCTTTGGGCAGCTGGAGCAAGAAGACCAGAGTTTGAAGAAGCACTATGGCCGTTGGATGGACATCATACGGTCACTGGAGTATTGACTAAGTTGACAAAGCTCTTCGTCCCTGTCAACTTAGTAGGCCCACAAGTCAGCCCAACAATATGGTGGGTCCTAGCTAGCAGGGGGTATTCATTTTTTTGGGCGTAATAAGGAGGCACTTCCTTGCATGCGAAGATATAGCTGGTGGGTCCGACCTGTCAGCGGGGGGAATGTTTTTTTCGTGAAATACAGAGGCCCTTCCTGTGGGTCCTAGCTGTCAGGTGGAGGAATCATTATTTTGCGCGTAATAAGGAGGCATTTCCTTGCGTGCGGCCGTGGACCCAGCTGTCAGCCTCTCCACATACAGTCCACTTCCGATGGATGTCGTTCATTGACCACGTTGACCAGGCCGCGTCGAGAGCATCAGGGCCGTGGACGACGGCGAGGCCTAGGAAGGGAACGACACGAAGCCAGGGAATACTTGGCAGTTGTTTCCCACGCGGAGGAGTACGAGGGTTTACTGGTTCATCTGCCATCGCCGGAGAATAACAGCATGTGTGGGTGAGTAGAGGGATGTCTAGGCCAGTGATGGGAGAACAGTGGGGCCGTGAGGCCTGCGCGGCAGCATAGCCGGCCACGGTAGGAGGGAGCAGGCAGTCCCGCCGGCGCTTGTTTGAGCGGCTTGAGCATGAAGAGCAGAGATTGAAGAAGCACGATAGTCGTTGGATGGACATCCAACAATCACTGCTCTCGTGTGTTGACTAAGTTGACAGGGCGTTGTGTGTGCGTCAACCTTTTTTTATGAAAGCATACACGTCAACCTGTAGTAGGCGCACAAGTCAGCCTCAAATCTGTGGAAAATAGCATACAACCCATCTGCCATTATTTCTAATAATGTACAGCCCATTTGCTAATTCTTAAGAATTATTTTGGATCCCATCTTCTTTTTGTTATCATCACACCCCATATTGTGGCCACGGTTAAAAAGTATATGAAATTTTGCATATTTCGATGCGGTCAACTGTTTTTAATCCAGAAATATCGATTCACATTCAAACTATTTTGAAAAATAATTTATATAAATATAAAATCCAAATAATTATCCACACATAAAAATCAATGGAATTTAAGATCTTGTAATGAAAAAAAATTGAAACTAATTCCCGGCTTGATGTGTTTTAAAAATGTACAACCCATTTCTGGGCAAACGGAATGAAACTCTCCTCGTCTTGAAAGATTTGCAGCCCAGCAGGGTCGATAAAGCAAGTAGGCCTTGTTTGGGTATTTCTTAAAAAAAATAGAACTGGGCTAGCCATTTTCAGCAAGAAAAAAACACAACTGGGCTCATGATGTGGTAAACATAAATAAAACCCTAGCTAGACGGGCCACAGCCCCCGCATAGCCCCGTTGTTACCCTGATCCGTCGCTAAAACTAGTATAAATAACAACTGCTTGTTCCTAAAAAAACTGCGCGACTTGCTGGGTCCCTGGTGTCAGCCGCTCGTAGTGTAATTCTCTCGTTTATTGAATACGTTGACAATGGCGTGAGCCCTAGATGTCCAACCATTAGGAGGAACCATATTTTTGGGCTTGTACTATAGAGGCACTTGCTTGCATACTGCCATGACGCTGGTGGGTCCCTACTATCATCCTCTCCACGTACAATCATCTCCTTGTTCCTCTCGGTTGTTTACGACGTTGACCGAGGGCGGCGCACCGTGCATGGCGAGCAAACCAAGGCCGCAAGACGGAGGACGACAACGAGGCCTCGGACGGAACGAACAGGAGCTGTTGAAGATGTGCCGGTCCAGTCGCAGGCGGAGGGGAGTACGAGGGTTGACTAGTTCGGGCGCGGGTGTGTGTTGGGGCTGACATCGCCGGAGAATAACAGGATGTGTGGGGGAATAAAGGGAGGGACTGGCCAACATTGGAGGGTACGTACGGTAGGGCGGCGAAGGCGCAGCCAGCCATGGGAGGCGGGAGCAGGCGGAGCCGACGGGGTGGTTTGGTTTGGGCGATTGGAGGAAGAAGAATACAAGAGATAGAAGATACACGACAGATGTTGGATGTCAATCGAACGACTGATAGGCAGAATCGTTTGTTGACTGGCTAGTAAGTCGACACCACCTTGGATAGGCTATTTCCTTGCGGGTCCCAAATGTTAAAATCCAAATCTGTCACGGTCATGCAGCCTTTCCTATGAAAATTTACAGCCCATTTGATGTGCTAGTTCGAAATAAGTTTGTGGGTGCTGGTGGGGGCTAATCACTTGGCTTCTGTAATGCACAGTGAGCTCAAGAAGCCGGCGAGAGTGATGTTATTTCCCTTGGTTGGGATTTGTTACAATATTTCACTCTAAATTAAACGAATGGCAAGCCATTTGCCTTGTTTCAAAGAATATATGACAGTCACAGCCGAGTTGAAAAGGGCAGGAACATCTAACTCCAGCTTACAAACTGTACAAAAGCACGAGGGTTAATTGTTCATCAGGTTTACAAAAAAACCAGATTGAAAAGGGCAACAACATCTAACTCCAGCACTATTTTCGGCAGTCACAGTCAAATGGATCGGTCAGGTCCATAGAATGAACATCCTGGGTCGTAAAATTTACTGGATTATGACCATAATATGTTGTAAATAGAAGCCCGACATGTTCAGAAGCTCTTTTGCCCACCTGAAACTCCTTTTTTTGCTCTTCGACATACCCATCCGTCAAAAGCATGCTGCTGATAAACTTAAGCCTGATGGACAATAGTAACCTCGCATTCAGCAGGAAGAATGTGACAAATCTTGTGTTTGCACGGTTGGCTACATATCGTTCTAGCGTTATTGTCTTCAATCGAATCTCATGAGAAGTGAGAAAATCCCGATGCTTATGAATCCACCGATTGGTTATAACTTTCTTACCCCGTCCTGTTGCCTAAATAGACATGAAGATTGAAAACAGTTAAGGTCTAAAAGAAGATTGTCGAAAGAGCAACAACTGAACGGTTAATTCTAGTACACTATATGCGGGCTTCCAATGTGCGTGAAATTATCACCTTTATATACAACTTCTCCAGACATGGAAAGCATTGCAGCAAGCCAATAATCTTGTTCAGATCAAAACTATTCATTTGGATATATAAGATCATGACAGAATCCAGCACCATTGATAGGCCATCCATGGAGAAACTCTTCATTGAGCATAGAACATAATATTAGTACAAAATGTGTACTCCAAGATGATATATAAATTATGCACAGAAATTTAAAATGCAGCTTATGGTTACAAGTGTAGATGATAATATAAAGTACCTGAAGAACTGTGGAGCCAAACACCATATTGAAATGAGCATAGAGATCATGTATTACACCCAAGGTCTCCAGTTTAGGCGCAGAGAGGACGGTTATTTGCAACGGTGAATAACTAGAATCAAGGATCAACCTTTGAAGTAAAGGGGCATCTTGCATGATGAGCTGCGTTCTGTCAAAAGAAATTCCAATTCTTACAAGGTTAGGCGACTTTATTTGGAGACAATCGATTCTAACTATGAAAACAATCACCAAGCACTCCAGCGCAGGGCAACTAGAGTGGATGATGTTGTGCAATGAGGCCTCCGATATACGAACCCGCACGAGTGAAAGTTTCTTGAGAAATGGGAGTCAAAGGTTTAGTACCAGATTGTCTGGTAGGTAGCACTGCGCAAAGGTGGCGGTGTGGAGAGACGACGAAAACCCTGAGATGGACATCGGTGCTGAGGGCACAAGTTCATGGCGTTCGGTATGTGGTATGTGATTTCCAGGGGAATAGTAGAACTCAAGCAGCTGTAGTTCTATTAATTTAGGGGATTTGAGCCAGGCATCCACCGTGCAGGGCATGGTATGCTTGCTCAGGTAGCATGACGGGATGCAAAGGCTTTGAACGGAGCCCTGGTGGGAGGATATGATGGCTCTGGGGATTTCAAAATCATTGAAGAGAGATACCTGACGACGGTAGAGATTAAGGGGAATGGCACGCCATAGAGGGCGTCAGCGAATTGAGAGGACTTGGGTGCGGCAGCAATCCTTGGTGGGGAGAAGCGAGATGATCTCCCCAAGGATGGCGTCTAGGAGACCACTGATGCGGTCCACCCGAGATGCTACGGGTTCCTGGGATCCGATGGGGGCGGGGTCGCCGCTTCTCCCCACGCTGCTGGGTGCGGGATCTACAACAGGCGTCGCCGCTGGCAGGAGCCTCATCTTCTTGGCGCTGGGGTCAGCCGACTCCATTTTCCTCGAGGGCGTCGCATGGCGCTCACGGATTTGAGCAGAGTAACGAATGACGAGCCTAGTTGTAGTGCGAGCGAAGAAGAAGGAGAGCTGGGGGTTTTCTGTAGGAGTGAGGAAGAAGGGGAGCTGGGGTTTTCTGTAGGAGTGAGGTGAGGAATTTGGGGGTACGAGTGGAGCGAGCTGACGTGAGGTGGGTGGGAGCGAGGAGGAAGAAGAGCACCTAGGTTTTTGAATTGATTTTACTATTTACTAGTGTGGATGGGCTGTTTTGTCTTGGGACCCGAGAAACAATTACTACTAGTATAGTGGAGACACTCTACAGCTACCCAGAAAAACAATTACTACTAGTATAGTGGAGACACTCTACCGCTTCTGGCTCCTCCTAGGTCATTGAAACGTCTCCCTCTACTGAATGCCGTTATACTTTTGTTCACCGACATGCGGGCCATGCAGCGCGCGGGCCCAAATGCCATCCACCAAATTAGAAGGCATTATGCAGGCGGAGAGTCACCCGGTCGTAGTGCAGCAGTAACGAGCCGTCGTATCACAAAACCCCACCTCCCCGCAGTCTAAGTTTGACGGACGAAGCAACCATCATTTCACTCTTCGCTGAATCCCCTTCTCCCCGGCCGTCTTCAAGAAAGGCAACACTTGCATCTGCCACTGTTCTTCTCTCCGAACGAAGGGAAGGTAAGCGGATCTGTGATGTTGGTATATTTTCATTCAGAGGAAAAAAAGAACTTTTGCAAAGCAGTAACCGATCCTCACTCTCTTTTTTGTTTCATTGTCATTGCGATTGTGTTTTCCTTTCAGTGGACTCCTAGTATTCGTCAGTTTCATGATGGAGCAAGGAGAACCAGGCAAAGATCTGCCGATATTGGAGCAGACGCGGGAGGCTGATCCCCACGAGACAGAGAGCTCCAAGAAGATGGAGACAACCACTGAGGCGACCCCAAATACTGAGATGGTCAACGCCCCGTTTGAGGTTACAGCCCCCGTGGCACTGCAGGAGCAGTTTTCCCCCTTCGAGGATGTGTCCCCCCCCCCCCCCCCGCTGAGCTGCCCAAGGTGATTTCCTTCTTTGCCGATCTCGATTGTGGTTTTTCATCTAAGTATTTGGTGATTTTTTTTAGAAAAGGAAGTATGTGGTAATTAGTAATGCAAAATTTTATTAGCTTCAATGCCATGGTATACGTAGTGGTTTAAATAACTTGTGTTTCTTATACTGAAAAGTAATTCAGAATTTGTTTCTGTTTCAATTAGAGCCCTGATGCAGACAAGGATTGTGTGGTTGTACATGTCACTCGCTATGAGGCGGACGACCTGAATATACGCACTGGGAAAACAGAGTTCTTAGGCTGTTGGATCCTGGAAGCCATTTGCGGTTATACCAATGAAGAGTTGTATTCCAGCCTCACTGTTGTCAGGCGTGTTGTCCAGGGTGTACTGAAGCACAAGAAGTTCAAAGCTACTCCTTCATTTGTGAGGAATATTGTTCTTGTCAAGGTTACACAGGAAGATGACGTGGCATGCCTCCACAAACAAGTTTATCAGTGGCAAGGCCACAAGGTTGTCTTCATGAAGGTTCACAGGATTGAGCTGCTGCGGGACGTCCTCGATGATGTTCATGGCAAGGTCCGTCTTGTGTCCAGCCCAAATTAGATCGAGGCATGAAATAGTTGCCCCAGCTAGTGTTCAATAGTAGTTTGGATTGTGTCTAATTATCCGAACCTTGCTTGTTATCGACCCCTCTAGGGCTAGTACTCTGTTTGAATCCGTCTATGGGAACTGCCCTACTTTTGTGTGCCCGTGAATCATGTGAGAACCATCATAATTGTTGCCGAAACAGATGCGTCCTCACTAGTTTTTTCATGAATATGGCATGGTATGACATAAGTTGTCATGGTTTATCATATGAAATAGAGCACTCGTTCGAGAACCGTGTGCCGACGTATACATAAGTACTTGTAAACACTATTGGTGCTACCCCACTTGTAAGCAGTTGTGCAAAACACGGCACATTGGCTCAGCTTGCTTCAACACTAGGCTATCGACCAGCTAACAATCAACAATCTGCTGTCTGACATATAAGCAACTATGTATCTTGTTACAGTGGTTCATGCAATTAATTGAGGCCACAATGTAATAAATTCCAAACGTTCACACGCTAGTCCAGTGCTCATGTGGAACACTCACATTAAACTCGTCTTCATAAAAAACTTGAAAAGCATAAGTTAAGCAATTTTATACATCTCAATGATTCATAGAACATAACAAACATATACTAGTTCACAGCAAAAGACAAAGTTGTGAGAAGGTTTACAAATCAGGAAAAAACAAGCAAGGCTTCTCTCTGAGCAAGGGGCCTCCCGGTAGGCTTAAATTTCCTGGAGTTCACTCTGGTTTTTTCTTGTTGCCACCATTCTGGGTTAGGTTCTCTCATTCCAGAATAACCAATTATAATTGTGGTATCAGCTGAAATGCTGAACTGAACCATGCAGTGTACTGACCATCTGAAATGCTTGTGCATTCCACTAAATTTAAGCACCGCTATTTGCAGAAATAAGCAGACCACAATGCCTCTTGTCTGCGCACCTGTCCAAAAAACCGCCGTGCAGCCGTGCCAGCTAGTCCTTGGTCCATGGATGAACTGGTAGAAAGTGCATTCCGGACTAGGATGCAGTTGTTTTCGCTCGTCTCTGCGCTGCAATCAGGAAGTAAAACGTACGAATCAACTTCTTTTAGATTGCGTTGGTCATTCTACCTTAGTTACTACCAATGTAGGGATACCTTGAAGACGGGAGGTTAGACGACGGCAGCGAGGGATAGCCATCTCATTTTGCGCAGTTGTACTAAAACTGAGGTGTGTGCTTTTGATTGCGCAGATAGAAACGATACGGAGACAGACATCCCGAAACGATATGGAGACAGACATCCCTGTTTGCGCAAATAAGATATACGGTTATTTAAACAGTGACATATATTACTACTTTCCCCCGTTTCCTCTTAGAACCAAGTCCTAGATTCATGCTACAGCTTTCCCACTTTCTTCCCTGTTTGAACCAACGCTTTGAGTCGACTGTATGAAATAGCTTTACTTCTAATCTACTACTATAATGCGGCAGTTTTGAAATTGGATTTACCACTCCATCTTCGGTTCTCCCGCCCAAACAAGCATTGGCTCAAAATCCACCATTCATTTCCCCTCTCATGCATATCACTGCCGTCCATCAAACAAAGGATGCCATGATCTGACGGCTAAGAGCTGCCGGATTCGCTCCCGCTCCTTGTGCACATGGCCGACTCTGCTCTCCAAGTAAACAAATAAAGAAGTCCCCGTTGAATCTGGATTGCACCTACTGAAGTTCAGAAATGTCTAGAAACTGCTGCCACCTCCTCACATGCAAGTACGACAAGTTGGCAAATAGCTAGCACATTTTAGTTCCCCGTTGTCACCTGGGAAATAAACACTCTACTACTAACTTATTTTTTTAGATTACTGTAAAAATGGATTTTTTAGATGCCGCTATACTGCAAAGTTTACACTATTCACATAACATAACATTGCATGGCTGATGCTAGCTAAAGTTTTATTCTGCTTCATCAAGAAATGTAATATTTTTATTATTCGCAGAAAAAGTGTAATATTTTATTTCAGTCATACATAAGCTATACCTCAAGCTAATACAGGACATGAGTGTTTGTCAGACCTAAATGACTTATTTAGTTGCACAAAATAGTCCATAAACATGCATGTAAACCGTCAAACAACTCTGGAACTATACATCAGTGGAACCCAGGAAACAACATATAATAAAACTACAACTTTTATCTTGTAATCAGATTCTTACTTGGAACTCAGTTTGATTTGTGCAAGTGATTTGCTTCTTATTTCAGAATAGTCCTTAGATCATGCAAACAAACACACTATGACATCTACTCAAGATACGAGTACCCGTTTCTCTCTCTAAAAAGAAGGTATATGAGTATCTATCATACAGAACATACGTGCAAAGCACGTGCCTTAGTAGAAGTCTAGGTGGCTTTGGAACAACGGACAAAAGTAAAAAAGGATCCACACAAAGGGAACTGGGGCAGTAGAGCAAGGCAGGTTTCGAAGGAATATATACCTGAGGGTCGTCGGCATGTCGCAAAGATGGCGTCGGGAGGCCGCATCTTCGCAACAATACCGCAGGGAGGAAGAAGGGGTCGGAGGCCCTCCCAAGCCGGCGCTCTCTTGGAGAGAACGGCACGGCCGCCGATCGGGACGCGTGGGCAGGCGTTCGTCTCCTCCCTCGCCGCTGACGACAGCGTGAACGATGCACCTACACCCCTGCCCCGGTCGAGGTTGTCCGGCCGGATCTGTGACCAGTCGTGAGCTGAGAGAGAGTGTGGCCACCTATGTGTTGCTTAGATCTGGAGAGCATGAGAGAGTGAATGAGAGGAACCCTAGTAAAGCAAGCGCTAAGGCTCTTGCTTTTATATATAGTGGAGTGATTTTGTTGTACCAGCTTCAAAAAAATGCGCTCCTACGTGTACCTGTGAGTGGGTGTGAGAGAACTAGTGCGTGCGTGCACCGCTTCTCTTCGTGAGAGTACAATATACTATGCCCAAAGAACGTTCACCGCAAGAGTAATAGTACAAGTGTGTGATGTGTGAGCTAAAATAAAATGTGCATGCCATCTTTTGTTTTTTAGAAGTTCTGAGGGTAGGGTGTGAAGAGCACATATGTGCGTGATGTCTACCTGCAGATAGACGGTGGGTGCGACGTGCGAGTCTACGAGAGGACTCGGGAGAGTCATGACTCGTGAGGGTGCGTGTGCGTGAGAGAGAGGGGGGCACGTATCAATGCAATGCATGTGTCCGTAAATCATTATCCGACAAACGTTCGCCAAATCTGCCAAAACATGCAACTATGGCACAAGAACTATATAGTGTGCCAATAACTTTGAAAGATGGTCGCTGGATGAAGCTAACCCGATAGTGTAGAGATAGGCAAATCCGAGCACTACTGGCTGGTCGATATCATCAACATTCCACCACATCTGCCACATGTACAATTTAGAAGACTCCATGGTTGAACTTAAGCATAATGCACAAACCTCAAAACACAAGCACTTCTCCTTTGTTCTAGAATCTTCTGTATCATAATTGATTTTTTTCTAAATGAATTGCCATTATTTGTTTTTTACTTTATGATTTACTCCCTCCGTTCCAAAATAGATGACCCAACTTTGCACTAACTTTGTACAAAGTTAGTGCAAAGTTGGGTCATCTATTTTGGAACGGAGGGAGTACAATGCACAACCCCATGAATCTTAACATTTTTATAAAACTTATTGATTTTGAATGAGATGAACTATAAGAACTAAACGAACATCTACATCATGCATATATGACTCAAAGCTTTACATCCTATAGTGTGTATTTATTCATAATTTGGTTTCAAAATATCATGCGTTCAATACATGTGTACCTTACTAGTTTTGAGTAGAGTAGCAAATTTCACGCGGCCCCGGGTATATCAAAATGCAGGGCCCATGCATCATTGCCTTTCAGTCGAACCTACGTCCATAATTTTTTGTACGTACTATATATCCACTGGTCCCCGAACCCAAAATGCTGCCTCGTTCCCATAAAACCAAGCGGCCCACACATATTTAAGGCGTCGGCTCGAACCCGTTTACTACGACGTGGCCCGGCACGCCGTAGTACTCCTACAAACCCTACCGCCGCACTCATCATCGGTTTTCTTCAAGAGGACGAGGGAGAAGCCGATTTGTAGTGGAGGCACTTTAAAAAAAGGATATGTAGTGGAGACCCCTACCCTAGGGTGCCCTAGGTAGCTGCCGCACGCATCACTGTTTTCTCTTTTCTTTATGCTCTTGCGCCCTAGAGTGAAATGATGGTTGGTTCGTCCGTCCAGCTTAATGTGGGAAAGGTGGGGCTTTGTGATTTGACCCCTCGTCGCTCATTTTCTACTACTGCGGCGCTACGACCGGGGTGCCTCCAATTCCAACCGCTGCTCCAAACTGTAATTTCGTGCATCACACGTGGAACAAGATGGTGGATGAGCCACATGTCGGCCAAAGGGGTCCTGCTAAGTGTGTTGCCATTTCATGTGCGGACTGACCCTGCTTGAGTTGCTACGCCAACACGACAGGAGCAGCCTACCACTTGGTTTTGCTCCTTGGTGAATCCCGACTATATTGATCTAAAAAGATACGTGCTGAACTACCCTCCCCGTCTCGGTTTTTTTATTTTTAGGCATCTCGGTTTATAGGGCCTACACGTAGTTCTAGGTCATCCTTTTGACTAACTAAATATGAGTTACTATGTCACAAAAAGTATATCATTGGATTCTTAAGCGGATGTAGTTGTATTTAAAAGTCGAGGGCGGGGCTTTTCCTGCGCGGTAGGCGGTGTGGCAGTTCCGCCAAGTCGGTTCGACAGAGACGCGAGAAGACGAGGGAGTAGGCTGCTGCAAACGTAGGGCTGTGTGATTTGATAGCGAGTTACTACTAGACAAGTGGGGGCTCGTGATTTGACTTGCCATTATCATTTTAACTGCGGCGCTACGACCGGCGTGAGTCTCCCAGATTCCTGACCACCTCCATACAGGTGCCTCTCCCAATGCTCCACCATGTAGTAGAGGCTGGCTCTTGCATGAGAGCCCAGTTCTCCACTTTTGCCTTGCCTCTCTTTCCTCCACATATGCAAAAATGCCATGTAAAGCGCACTATTGTACTTACTTTTACTTGCTCCTACAGGTGCTTAAGCTTGCCACATAGGCATAAAGTCTGATGTGGCAAGTTAATCAAGAAGAGAGAGACTAGTTTGGTAACCCAAGGAAGAAACGGTGCTAAGCGCGTGTACCTAGGTGAAAAGATAATTTTGAGTCTATAGCTAATTAAATGAAGCAAACTTAGCAACACCATTTCATTGGAAGAGGTCACTCCTTGGCAAATGCAATAAATACACGCGCTTAGCACCATTTCTTCCTTGAGTACGAAGAAAGAGATAGAGAGAAGTAAAAAAATACACTTATAGCCAACCTTGTTGTAGTATGAGTGACTAAGTGATGACTATGTATGACATGCCAACATCAGATAGCCTAACGCACCGTGTTAAATCTCCAAGGGCGCGACCGCGCGAGCGACACGACGGTCGTGGTAGGCGCGACCATGATACAGGCTGCTGGCAGCCCTTGGATCTGAGATCAAACGGTCGCATTCTAAGTTGCTGAAAATTTGCAGAATAACCCTCCAGGATAGGATATTCACCCATAGGTCTAGAATCATGCCATGCAACCATTCGATCTCAAATCCAAGGGCTCTCGGAAGCCCGTATCATGGGAGAATGGAAAGCCACTACCCTGCCGTTCGCACGCTGGCAGTTCGCTCCTACTCGTCCCCGCACATCCTTCAATACTACGGCGGTTCGCTCCTAGTCGTCCCGTCCATTCACATTACGGCAGTTCCACTAATCCTAACCCTCCTCCCAAATCCATGGCGTCCCAAATCTCCATGATCGGCGGTGAGTACAAGGTTAGAACCATCACCGGCGATGAGTTCGACGTCATCTACACCCGTTCTTCCGCGACGGTGAAAGGATACCTTTCTCGCTTCAGCCGTATGTTCGAAAACTCAGATGATGAGTGGGTGGCTGGGCTAGATGTTGAGTACACCACAGTCCTGGGACGAGAGAAGGATCTAAAGGACGAAGAGAGGAAGAAGCCCGCCGTGATCCAGGTTTGCATACATAACGTTTGCTTTGTCTACCACATATGCCATGCCGACGTTGAGTGTTAGGATTTTAAGAACTTCCTTAAGGACAAAACAGTGAAATTCGTTACTGTAGACTTTGGTAACGACAAAGAAGTTCTGCGTCGGATAGGCCTCATTGTAGGCAACACCTTCGACCTCTAGAAGAATCGGCTGGTGTCCTCTCGTCAGCCTTCAATGCTGACCCTGGCAGGAGCCACGGTTCATCCTTCATACGGTAAACTGGAGAAACCTCATTACACGTTTCATCGTCATGCATGGCAGCGGAATGTACTAGATATAGACCACATCCAGTATGCTGCAATGGATGGCTACCTTTGCTTCAATATCTACAAGGGTTGGATGAAGAGCAACGACCAAGTGTGCGGTTCAAGCAAAGAAGTATCGGCCAGGAGGAAGAGGGACAAGGACGAAGTCGAGGACGTGGACGAGGACTCCGAGTAAGGTGGCAGTGTCGTTGCTCATGGTGGTTCTAATGCAGTGTCTACCAGAATAGTTGCAAAGTTTAATTTCAGGTGTGATTAATTTAATTTGAGGGGTGTGTTGTGCTAAGCCCCCAGCAGAACTATGTTATGTTTCTTCTCGTTACTTTAACTCTTCAGTACGTACATACTAGTATTTCTTACATTTCATCTTTTAGTTGGTATAGTACAACCACTCGTTTCTTCACATTATATACGTACAATATATATGGCCAACATCATATAGCCAGCAGCTTAGTTGTCAAAGAATTTCAGGGTGCTTAGTTTTGTCAAAGAATTCCAGGATGCTTAGAGGGTGCTTGGATCCAAGGGACTTATTTTAGTCTGACTAAAAATAGTCTCTTTAAGAGGCTAAAGTTCCAAGCACCCTTGACTAAAGAGGGGCTAAAACTAGTCTTGAGACTAAAAATTTTTAGTCAGGGGTACCCCTACTAAAATGTGGATTAGTCCTCTCTCTACTCATTTAACTCCTCTCCTTTAACACAGGCGAGTTCTGGATTGGAGGGTTTGGAGGATAATAAATGCTCATTAACTTGATTTTAGCCTTTTTAGTATTTGGATCCAAGCATGGGTGAGGCTAGCATGTTTTAGTCCCACTACTTTTAGTCATGGGACTAAAACGTATCCAAGCACCCTCTTAGTTTTATTTGAGGGGCGGGTTGTGCTGGACACCATTATTGTGACTAGCCTTTTTAATAGTACTATATGCATAATTTGGCAACGAGCGCTCTCTATATGTACCACCTTTTTTAATTTCAATTTTTGCTCCATGGCGCAATCCATCGATAGTACTACTGTACAAAAGTATACATTTTTAAAAGGCTAGAGTACTGTTCATCACATATATAGATAGTTAAATTCTCAACCTAGAACGATGTGCATGCCATGTAGTAAACCGATACGGAGGAAGTATAGTAAAAATGATGTGATTTTACCGAGCGATCGGTGGGGGAGCATGGCCTGTCATGCGGTCCCACGTGTCATGATGTACCAAGACGATGCATGTGTCCCTCTTGAGGCAGAAGCAATACTAGTACGTGGTTTGAGATGATGGCGAACCGAAGTGTGAAATAATGGTTGCTTCGTCCGTCTGGGAAAGTGTGGCATTGTGATTTGACGTCTCATTGCTCATTACTACTACTGGGCCGGTACGAGTAGGGTGCGTCCCCCCTGCTGTTCTGCACTGTTATTTGGTGCTTGACACGTCGACCCGGTTGCTATATGTCCCACATGTCGGCGACAGGAAGTACAGAATTCATGAAAGGGAGCGTCGACGGAGGAGTATACTACAGAATTCATGAAAGGGAGCGACTTAGTTTTGGAAAAATCTGTTTTTACGGAGTACGTACCCACTAGGGTTTATAGGGCTCATCTAAAAAACATTCGTTTTTCCGTTTGATAAGTCTCAATTCTACTATACTAGTAGTAGTACCATTACATGTTGGATTTCGAGGTGCATTAGATCACCCGACGCAAGCAGTGTCAAGAGGAAAATAACCAATGCATGTACAAGTTCATGGAAATTTAGTGGTCATTCATGCATTCGTTCTAATTAATGCCTCGGTAAACATAACTTCTTGAGAAAAACGAGCGTACTAATTACTTGTGCAAGATACGAAATTAATCCAACCACTCACCGTCTACCTTGGTTGGAGAGATTTTGAAATTGAGCCATAAACTGGAAAGGAGGGAGTAGTAACTTTTGTCTCGATTACTATTTGTGGCCTTGTATAGATGAAAAATGTATTTTTTATAGTGGCCTTGTATAAGTAAATGGAGGGAGTACTAACCAAAGTACGTAGTAGGGATGAGGAGTAAACGGAGGGAGTAGTTAAATTTTCTCCTCATGCTACGAGCCACTGCGCGCGTGGGCGAGGGAGCGGGCATAAGGCGTAGTAAGCAAGCTTCACCTCATCCTGCGAGCCACCGCGCCCGTGGGCGGGGGAGACGGCGTACTAAGCAAGCTTCTCCTCGTTCTGCGAGTTGACAGGACACATCAAAAGTACTCCAGTGTATAGAGCCTTGCCTCTAAGGTAGGCCCCACATGGTTTGCCTCTTTTTTTAATTTAACATAACACGCCAAGTCGCAATTTGTTTGTTCACCCATGGTAGACGATCCTCCCTCCACCAAGTGGACAACCAATACACGTGCCAAATTACCATGTGGGCTGCCTTTTTCGTACAGAAATGAGCTCCACCATGTTCCCGCGCGGGTGTGGTTGGGAAAGAGACGGGAGTACGTGCGCCGTGCGTGCACCTCTTCTCTTCGTGCACGTCCCCCACCTACGTGTGTGTGTGAGAGAGAGATACAAACCTAGACATAATGCACCGTCCATCCCCATGCCTCCGCCCAGGCCGACCACCAGTCACCACCACGCCCCACTCCTCCTCACCTTATCTCTCATCTTTCTCCCTCCATTTTTATATACAAGGGGCCACTATCAAAATTACAATTTGCAGATATACAAGGCCACTAACACTAATCGATGCAATATTAATGGTGTTTACCTCATGGTACTAGCATAGGAGGACATTAATTATCCCTCGCATGCATGCGGGAGTTTGTAAAAAAATGCGTCTTGATGTTCCGTGCAATGCACGGACATCTTGCTAGTCCATGAAACCAACACATGGCAAAATTCCACGGCGAACGAGGGATTTGAAGCTATTGGGAGGGGCTGTTTGATCTTGCCCGGGGTAGCCAAAATATTGGCAACCCTTTTGTCCACCGGTTCCTTTGCCACCGATGAATGAGGAATGGCTCGGGTGCTCATGCTGTCATGCATCCTCCAGCGCGCATGTTGGAGAGGAGCTCGCACGAGCTGTGTTTTTTTGTCCCACAACGCCGCCCGAGCCGCCCACAGACCGACCGGCGACCCGCAAATTATGCCATCCAACCATAGCCGCACACATTATGACAACAACTCAACCAACCGGATGAAATTCACGTAAACACGTAGACAAACTGATATTTCATATAAACAACGACGGATATCATATAAAATACCGGATTTTCATACAAAAATGATGGATTTCATTACATTCAAATGAACTACGCCATGCTAGTTCTGGACAGCACGGGTATATAATACCTGGCCTAAATGGTCGCCCGCCGATCGATTTGTGTTCCTTATGTCCGGCAGCACGATCACCGGACTGCCGAGAGCCCCGGAGGTATATGCTTCAGCGCAAAGGATGGCTCGCTTCCCCACTGCCCAACTGATATCATTGGCTGGTGCCGAAGATGATGGTGGCCGGCACCGGTTCGAGTTCATCACCGGCCACTACTTCGCCATGGCCGGCACCGGCTCGAGTTCATCCTAACATTCCCCTCTTCCGTGGAGCCCATGCAGAGTCGACGAAGGTCCTTGCAAAAAAAGGATCCGGCAAGATACCTGCTATGTACGCCAGCGTCGCCTCCGCGGTGGCCTTCATGGGACCCAAGCGGCGGCGGCCTCCCGTGTTCTACTTCTCCTCGATGATGGCGGCGGACGCGGAGGCGCTGGCCACCGACTCGTCGCTCTCTGCGCACCCGGCTTCTGTCGCTTCTTGCATGGTGCGGCCGCCGACATGGGAGTCTCGGCCACAGAAATGAGAGACGCGGTACGAGGCGGCGGCGTGGACGGCAACAACGACGCCCGTGCGCCGCTCCTCGTCGAGCTGGCCTAGAGCCGCGAGTTGCTGAACCTCGCGCCGGCTAGGGGTGGCAACTGGCTCCGTCGGGCGAGGGGAGGGAGGTGGATCAGCGAGCTGCATAGCTCGTATCCGGCGGGCTACCCAGCCGGCTTGGATGCGGAATAACTACTCTTCATAAGCCATTGTAAGAGTGGAAAAAATGGTGGAGGAGATAGGGGAGCGGCCCGGTCATGAACGGACGTCTGTCGAGAGTGGGTTTCTCGGCTTCCACACGGGCGGGTTTCATGGAGGCATTTGAATGCGGCACGGAGGCGTGTTCAGCCGGGCGTGCCACGAGTGGCGCCCTCGACTCTGACCTAGGACACCGCACCGTTCTTCCACTGACATGTGGGCTCTTTGGGTGCATGGCATGCATGTCAGTGACCCGACGCAGGAAGTGCACAGCAGAGGAACCTTTGGTGGGCCAGGGCGGTCAAAAGCAGGCATTTCATAAACCGATGATTGTTCATTGAGTGTGACGTCATCTTTTTCATGTAGATAAGCCTACTATGTTGATAGCCCGTTCGATATGTTGTGATTCATAAAGACCGCTGCAAACATCAATGTTCTGTTTATCACAGATAAGATTGATTAATACCCGTAACAATCCATGTCCTTAACAAAGGGTGCATGCACGTATAGGTTGAACGTGTGTCTTGCGTCGTGTGTTGTGTGCATGCAGGCATGAGAGTGTTGCGTGCGTGCAAGGGTATGTTTCAGTGTTGCATGCATGGGTGCGTACGTGCGTGTGTTCGTGACTGCGTGTGTACGTGTCAGTGTTGCACGCCAGCATGCGTGCGTGTGTACGTGTCAGTGTTGCATGCCTACATGCGTGTGTGTCTTGCGTGCGTGTCTTGCATGCTTTCATGTGTATGTGCGGGGTGAGGCTACATGTCAGTCGACTAACTTTTTCATCTCTGGTCATTAGATTTCCCAGCCGTTGGATACGAAATCAAGGGCCTCCAGTTTATCATCCCTCTAGCCCCCCCCCCCCCACCGAGCTTTTTCTCCGGGGATCCCCACCCCACCGCCCAATGAATGCCCCCCAACCGCCGGTGACTGCCAACCAGAGGTCTCACGACTTCGAATACCCACCGACCACTAATTTATTACCATTTCTGTCCTTCATATACGCGCTGACGGGTGGGCCCTATGGTAATGTGCGCTGCTAAATGTGGACCATTTGACTGGTCAATTGATCGTGTTATCAACAAATTACGGAGCTGTATGGTGAGCCAGTGACCGTATGATCACCCTAAAATGTACTCCTATTTTATTAACATAGTACAGACTCAAACTACCATTTCTTTCTTTCATATATGAGCTGACAGATGGGCCCCACGGTTACGTGCCCCGATGGTGCAACACTAGTTGCGCCACGTGGAACATTTGACTGGTCAATTGATTGTGTCATCAACAAAATACAGAGTTGTACGGGTGAGCCAGTGACCGTGTAATCATGATATGTATTTGTTTAACACGGTACAGACGCAAGGGCTCATATATACGCGCAAGCACTCACCGCTATAAGCGCGCACACGCGAACCCTACCCCTATGAGCACCTTAGAGAGAGTGAGCCAGCATATATGATCTTGAGATTTTACGAAGTCACCATAGGTGCCTCGTAGTCGAGTGGAACGTCTCCTCCCACTGAACGTACGTCGCCGGAAAATACTGAAATTAACACAAGATAAATGCGAGCACCGAGACTAACCTTGGTGGGCTCGAGAAACCATTGTCCTCTAACCATCCAACCACATGTTGGTTAGCACGACAAAATGTATGTGGTGACCGTGATGAGCTTATTCTGAAGTCCAGTGACCATATCGTGCTTTCGCTTCAAATACAATGACCGTAAGTGTCGTCAACAAAATACGGAGCACGCATCAAATGCAAAGTCCGTCAGTGTCATCAACAAAATATGGAGATGTATCATGAGCTAGATACCGTTGTATTATTGTATATGCTTATTTTCTTAGTGGCCGATTGCATGTGTGGTGTGGTGGGCACATCATTTCTAGTTGTGGTGGGTCAACATGAAGACTCATGGGTCGGTTCCATCCTGCGCCACATATAGGTTGGACTGAGATGTGTTATACGAAGACCCATGTGGAGGACTCGGCGTACAACACGAAGCTACCAGAGCCGCGGAGGACTCTATCCCCACTGGTGATAAGCCGACTATACATGATTTGTAACCCTAGGCCCTTAGTATGTTATACAAGCTTGGGGGCTAGTTTGTCGATAGTATACACACACGCACAATGCCTGGTATTCACGTGTACTTTGTACACACCCCTATCACTAATATACAATACCAGGAGTAGGCTCTTTCTTCAATTGCAATTGAATTCTAGCATGTGCATGTGTTTATTTCATATTATCATCCATAGAGTGAGAGCGGTTTGAAATACAGGCAATGGATGCTTTTGCAATTCATATATAAACATTAATTAGTGCACTCCATGTTGTTAGTGTGAAGCACTTTATACATTTATCACTTGCATGGATACATTCCAAATTGCTAGCTACGAAATAGAATACATGTCAAATTCAACATAAAGGGAGTTTCGAAGATTCGAATTCATAGGAAGTGCATTCATCTATTTGAACCCTAGATAATGGCATTTGTAAATCAGATGTAAAAGGGGGCATCAATCTTTGTTGTGAGTTTGAACATGCTATATATATTCATATGCATATTTAACTTTTTTTTGCAACCAAGGAGATTATATCTGGAACCATGCATGAACTGAGGTAAGTTGCATATTTTTTTAATATAAACTCGTGTACAATGTATATTCAAATGTACCCCCTCCATTCTAAAATAATCGTAGCTTTAGGATTTTCAAGAGTAAAGATTTGTGAAGTTTGACAAATCCTGAATGTTCAATTCAAGAGAACCGAAAACGTTAAGGCCTTCTTTGGTTCATAGGATAGGAATTTTATAGGAATAGGAAAATCATAGTAAGTGAGATGACATGCATGTCAATTCCTATAGAGAAAGAGATGTCATTTGGTGCATAGGATAGGATTTTTTCCATTGAGTCTAGGCTAATGTTTTTTCCCTCCAAAACGTGAAGGATTGATTCCTATCCTACATAGGAATAGGAATCCATTCCTACAAACCAAAGGTCTTCGAAGGAATTTTTCCTTTGCAAATACTATCCTATAGAATTCCTACAAAAATCCTACAAACCAAAGGAGGCCTAATGCTTCTGCTCCCAAATATTGAACGAAGCGCCAAATAGGCCTCTCGTCACCCGAAACCACGCGAGACTAATGTTTTGGTGGTAGGAAATTACTGTCCTGGCTCTGGCCCGTGTAGCCTATCGGCCCGATGTCCAAAGGTCTAAACCGGGGTAGGTTTGTAACTTCACTAAGACGCCAGAGAAGCATTCATACACCGTGGGCGCCTACCCATGCGCTCGGCCGAAATCTATCCCGCCCACATTTGGAACACCTGACATGACTGTCCTAACCCCAACCCGCAATATGTCCGAAATTTTAGATGGGGGGAAAGTTTGTAACTTTCCCCAAATTTCAAACAAGCGCGTCTCAAACCAAAACATTGTTCCCCCTTAGTTCCCCACCTCCCTCCGTTTCCCCATTCATACTCCGTGGGCGCAAAAACGCCCTCTCCACTAGCCGCGAAACCCCAGCCTCCTCCGTCCTCCACCCCATAGCGGCCAATCCACCGCCGCCCTCCTCCATCACGCCGGAGCCGGTACCCCGACGTCGTCGTCCAACGCAACCACAACGGCAACGCCCTCAAGGACTTAGTAGCTGAAGCCGAGGCAAAGCTGCCTCCATGACACCGACACCGACGTGCGCCGTACCAGAACCACTCTGACCACGCCGTCCTGCGCCTCACTGCTGCGCCTCCAGTGTCGCAACCGTCCACCGCACCGGAGTTGTTCCCGCTACGCCATCGTTCGCCGCCTCGGATCTGCTTCCCCTCCGCCGATAGACGGCCACCACACCACACTCAACAACTTGGCCATGGGTTCGTCCAAGGCTGCACCGTCCTCCACAACTTCTGGTTTTCGGCGAACAACAAGAAGATCGTCGGAAAAACAGAAGGAGGACACGACACTGCTAGCAGAAATAGGTACTCCTCTTCCCTTATTCGTGCAAATCTTACGTCTCCGCTCACACCGTATTCATCCCACGAAAGAAACTAGTTGAGCGCTTCTTACTGCATCTTATTCATGATACTAAATGCACAAGGTTTCCTCCCTTTTACTATTTCACCTTTGTTATAGGTCAATAGCCCGCCTGGATTTCAATTGAGGGTCAGTCGAACCGCAATTAAAAGAAGCAGCACCCGCTTAGGCGCGCGGAGCACCTAGTCCGCATGTTCCTCGGGGAAGCGGCGCATCGGTGTCTATCATAGGGGTGTGGGGCACAGGAGATGCCAAGCACAGAGGTGCGGTGAGGTCGAGGGGAGGGCGCAGGCAGGGGAGGAATACTGGGCCGGTGGTCGCTGGCGTTTCGAGGAAGATCGTCAACACTGACTCGCTGGAGGTCGACAAAGGCGATCGGCCCATTCTTTGTACATCGGACAGTGCAGAAAAAATGGACTGACCTATTTGCTTTCAGTCGACTGTTATTTTCATAGAATCCTGTCGTAATCTAGTGTGCAATGCAAGTTGTAGAGCTATCATATGTCTCCCATCATTTATTTCTCACCGACCTACTATCTCCTACCTTTACACTGTACTAATTGTGCACACACTTCACCCAAACTCACACTATTGTTTTTTTATGCATGGGTATTTCAGACCCTGACGCAGTGTTGATGAATGCAGAAAAGAAAAGACAGAAGTTGCTCCAGTGTAATTCGAAGATAAGCACTAAGCGTTCCAGCGCTCTAATGGGTGCAGTGTCAGCAGTTGGAGACAGTAAACTTAGCTCCGCAGTTGATGATCTCAATTTCCACACACAACCATCCCAGGTGCTTGCTTTAACTTCGCGCTGTCAAATGTGGTTGCATGTTGCATATGGTGTCTAGCTTGTATTGCTTCCAATTTGGTTAAATTGCATCTGCTTACTTTACACATTATACCTTTGATAATGACATGCCTTCCTGTTTTTGATACATATTACATATGTCTATTAACCATGTTCGTACATCAAACTAATGCTCTTTTGTATCCCTCATCAATCACTTATGATGAGACAGTCACTAGGGTGGGTTTCTATGAGACGCCATACTCATTTAAAGAGTGCAGTGTCATCCTCCCCACATGATTCTCAAGAAACAGCAAGCCTAAATGAAGATAGTCAACGTAGCTCTCTAGTTGATCACCGCAATTCCCCCACACCACCATCGCAGGTGCTTGCTCTTACTTGGCAGTGTGATATGTAGTGTTCGTCTTACATGAAAGAAGTGTTCGTCAGTATCATGCATCAATGAGTTCTGAAGAGCAAATTTTATTCCTTTTTCTTGTGGGTTTGACTTGACAAGGCAATCAAGAAACAGGAAGGAAAAGAGTAAGGAAGGCGATGATGGTGGTCCTCTGTAGCAACGTAAACGGAGCATCTGTACCGATTCTCCTTGTACTGATAGTGCATTACAAGGTCCAAGTCTCCGCTCCCCTACTCCACCATCCAAGGTGCTTGCTCTAACTTGGCAGTGTGATATCTAGTTGCATGTTGCATATGGTGTCTATCTCATATTGCTCCTAATTTGTGTAAACTGCATCTGCTTAGCTTACACATGATACATGTGAATATGACACGCTTTCCTGTTTTTGGTACATACTATATCTTATGATAAGGCACCTTTAAGTCGCCACTGTGATATTGGTTGTGTCTTGCATATGATTTCTAGCATGTACTGCTTCTAATTTTTCCGAAACGCCATACAGTTTGAACTTGGCAGAGTGATATTGGTTGCATCTTTCATATGGTGTCTAGCTTGCAGTGCTTCTAATTTGTTGAAATGCCTTCTACTTAGTTACCACATCATAGGTGTGAATATGTCACACCATCCTATTTTTCATACATATTCCATCCTCGCATCATGTGTTTGCCTTTCATCCGAGTAGTGTTCGTCAGTATCATGCATGAATGAGTTCTGAAGAGCGAATTTTATTCCTTTTTCTTATCAGTTTGACTTCACAATGCAAAATCATTACAGCTGAAGGAAATTAGTCCGGTAGTGGATGATGGTGGTCCTTCGGAGCAACTCAAACAGGGGGTCTCTACAGATTCTACTCCGCCATCCTCCCAACAAGATTCGCAAGACAACACAAGGTTGGACAATCAACGTAGCTGTGTAGATGATGAGCACATCTCCCCTACTCCACCATCAAGGTGCTTGCTCTAACTTGACACTATTATATGTGGTTGCATGTTGCGTATGATGTCTAGCTTGTATTGCTTCTAACTTGAATTGCATCTGCTTACTTTACACATAATGCCTGTGAATATGACACATGTTCCTGTTTCTAGAACAAACGTGTACATGATGAGCACATCTCCCCTACTCCACCATCACAGGTGCTTGCTCTTACTTGGAACTATTATACGTGGTTGCGTTTTCCGTATGATGTCTAGTTTGTATTGCTTCTGATTATGTTGAATTGCATCTGCGTAGCTTAAAACTTATACCCGCAACGATCACTTACCCATAAGACACATTTAACTTGGAACTGTGATGTAGGTTGCATCTTGCATTGTCTTCTAGCTTGTACTGCTTCTAATTTCTTGAAATGGCACTTATGACGAGACACTTTTTACCTGATAGAGTGATATTGGTTGCATGTTCATATGGTGCATAGCTTTCATTTCTTCTAATTTTGTTGAAATGCCTTCCGCTTACTGTTTTTTCATACATATTCCAACCTCCTATCGTACGTGTGAATATGAAATGCTGTCTTTTTTGTCTATATTCTATCCTCCTATCCTGCCCTTGCCTTACATCAAAATAGTGTTCGTCTGTATCATGCATCAACCAGTTATGCAGAGCTAATTTATTCATCTTCTTGTGGTTTTGACTTCATCAGGCAATATCAGAAAATAGGAAGGAAAAGAGTAAGTTAGGGGATGTTGGTGGTCCTCCGCACCGACTTAAACAGAGACTCTCTAGATTTGCCACTGCTACTGCTAATGAAGTTGAAGTCCCAAGTCTACATGATGAGTTCATCTCCCGTACTCCACCATCGCAGGTGCTTGCTCTAAGTTGATAGTGTGATAATTGGTTTCATGTTGCATATGTTGTCTAGCCTGTATTTCTTCTATTTTGATTAAATTGCACCTGCTGAGTTTATACGTTATACATGTGCATATGACATGGCTTTCTGTGTCTAGAATACACTGCATCTATCTATCATACCATGTTCTTACATCAAAGTATTGCTATTGTGTATCCCGCATCATTTCACCTTACATGGTTTAAAAGAGATGAAGGATATTCTTTTGGTCTTGATCTGTAATCTAGTTGTTATGTTCACGTGTGCACATAATGATAAAATAGCCTGTTTGTTTTATATCTGTTTGCCCATGATATGAATGATGTCATACTATGTTCATCCTACTTTAAACCATGTCTCTTTATCCTTAGATGTCAATGAATGTGAGGAAATAGACAATACAGTAGGCATGCTACATGGACATATGTTCCAAAAGTTATTTTATTATGTAGTTGGCACTACAATACATGCTAATGTATTACAGTAGTTCACCAAAATAAGTTATGTATAAATGTTTAACCTACTCTGTTTGTTTTTATCTCATTAGTAACTTATCTGGTACACTAATCTACAAGTTCAAACTTTCAGGAAGCTATGGAACAAATGATTGAACAGCCACAACCACCTGAAGGTAATGAGGCTACTACAGGCACAATGTCACCTCTTGTTGCAGTGCGTTAGTATCTCTCCACTAACAGTGCAAAAAGCACCTTCATGCGTAATTCTGGGTTGGTTGTCAAGGTAACCTCGTCCAAATCACCTACCGAACAAAATCTTCCTGCTAGACAGAGTGATATATCTGTGCTCCAGACACAAGTCCAATCCCTAATGGACGTTGTTTCGGAAACAAGAATAGTGGTTGAGAAATGTCATCAAGATATGAATGGTTTTGAAACCAGACTATCAGACATTCGCTTCGTTGTTCAAGAGCAATGGCGGAAAAAAGGTGGAGATCATGCTGCTCCATCAGATTCTACAGCCTGAAACATTAGCACTCAGGTCAAATGATATGTGCTTCTATACATCTGATGGTGCTTTTATCTGGAAGGACTGTAAACTTTATGCCAACAAGCCTTTTGTTGTATGGTTGGAATTTATTTTGTTGTGATACAACATTTATGATGCTACCTCAGGCTACAGTAATTATGACGCTATTTTTGTACAGTGTAGGTTTATCTTAGTAATGTATTCGGCCAAAACCATCGTAGGAGCCCAACATGCCAACATTCGTCGGGCCCATTCCAATTGGGCTAAAATCAATTACAGGCCGAAATTGGCATGTAGCCCACTAAAAATATCTGGGCCTAAATCAATATAAGCTTTCAAATTTTTCTAGTAGGCCTGTGCCCATAGTGGGCCTTTAACAGGCCTAAACATAATTTGGGCCCTCAGTAAAAATAGGCCGTTTACAGGTGTAAATATCTTGAGCCCATAAAATACATGGGCCTTTAATAGACCGAAAGTGAGATTAGGCCCTGATTGTGCCAAATAACCCACTGGACTTTAATAGGCCGAAATTCGGACGGGCCGTAAATGCGCCGACCTAATACACGGGCCTTTAACAGGCCGGAACTTCGGTCGGGCTAGATTATCGTCATTTTTATATGGGCCATTAATGGGCCCGATATGACATTGGGCCACATATGGCCCATTGTTTACGTCCGGCGTTAACAGGCCGAAAATGACAACAGGCCGAAAGTGGCCCAAAGCTATAGTGGGCCTCTAACAGGTCGAATGTCAGACATGGCCGAATATGACCCAAATCCTTCACGGTCGTTTATGGGCCGAAAGTTTTGATGGCCTGTAAATGGGCCCAAATGAAGCCGGACCTTTAACAGGCCGGAAATACACCGGGCCGTAATTCGGTCCAATTACTTAGCGGACTGTTAACGGGCCAGAAGTGACCATGGGCCGCGTTGATGACAAGTTTAGGACATGCCGTTGATGGGCCGATTTGACAGAGAATGTTGGGCCTTTAGCTGGGCCGGCCCATTATGGTCGGCAAAATCTTGTGGGCCTTTAGCTGGGCCAGCCCATTGTGGTCCGCAAAATCTTGTGGGCCTTTAGTTGGGCCAGCCCATTATGGTCTGCAAAATCGTGTGGGCCTTTAGCTGGGCCGGCCCATTATGGTCTGCTAAATTTTGTGGGCCTTTAGCTGGGCCGGGCCATTATGGTCCGCTAAATCTTATGGGCCTTCAGTTAGGCCGGCCCATTTAATCTTTGTGGGCCACTTTTGGGCTAGTCCATGTGTCAACATATCATAGGACCATCTCGACCGTTAGATGAGTGACACCGTGCGAACGCGGAGTTGACGTGTGGATCCGTCGGCCAATGAGAATTTTACACATGGAAAATCGGCATTGGTCGTGGCTGTTAACGGGTTATCGGATCCAAAATCCGACCCGATAGCTTAACTGCGTTCCGTTACGGTGGATGCCACGTGTCGGTCACCCTTGACGAAAGCACTTCTGTGACGCGTGATTTAACATCATGGAAGTGGACACTTCCGTGATGATAATTTTGGCAATGTCATGGAACACTTCTACGACAGCACAGGTATGACTATCTTGATTCTGTCATAAATTTGTCATGGATGTACATGCATGACAAAAAACGCGACCTACTGTGACAAACACGTATCATCATAGAAGTGTATTTTTTTGTAGTGTTGATGTGAGACTATCTTCCCCCTTTTTTGTCTCTTCCACAACCACCATTCTATTCCACATAAAGAGCTATGTCCATGGCTCACGCTCATGTATTGCGTGAAGATTGAAAAAGTTTGAGAACACCAAAAGTATGAAACAATTGCTTGGCTTGTCGTCAGGGTAGTGCATGATTTAAATACTTTGTGTGGTGAAGATAGAGCATAGCCAGACTATATGATTTTGTAGGGATAACTTTCTTTGGCCATGTTATTTTGAAGAGACATAATTGCTTAGTTAGTATGCTTGAAGTATTATTATTTCTATGTCGATATTGAACTTTGTCTTGAATCTTTTGATTTGAATATTCATACCACAATTAAGAAGAATTACATTGAAATTATGCCAAGTAGCATTCCACATCAAAAATTCTATTTTTATCATTTACCTAATTGAGGACGAGCAGGAATTAAGCTTGGGGATGCTTGATACGTCTCCAATGTATCTATAATTTTTTATTGTTCCATGCTATATTATATTCTGTTTTGGACATTGTTGGGCTTTATTATACACTTTTATATTATTTTTGGGACTAACCTATTAAACGGAGGCCCAGCCAAGAATTGCTGTTTTTTTGCCTATTTTAGGGTTTCGTAGAAAAAGAATATCAAACGGAGTCCAAACGGAATGAAACCTTCGGGAACGTGTTTTTTTGCCTATATTAGGACTTGGACCCTACGTCAAGCAATCAACAAGAAGGCACAAGGTAGGGGGCGCGCCTACCCCCTAGGCGCGCCCTCCACCCTCGTGCGCCCCCTGTTGCTCCACCGACGTACTCCTTCCTCCTATATATACCTACGTACCCCCAAACTACGAGATATGGAGCCAAAACCCTAATTCCACTGTCGTAACTTTCTGTATCCATGAGATCCCATCTTGGGGCCTTTTCCGGAGCTCCACCGGAGGGGGCATCGATCACGGAGGGCTTCTACATCAACACCATAGCCTCTCCGATGAAGTGTGAGTAGTTTACTTCAGACCTACGGGTCCATAGTTATTAGCTAGATGGCTTCTTTTCTCTTTTTGGATCTCAATACAAAGTTCTCCCCCTCTCTTGTGGAGATCTATTCGATGTAATCTTCTTTTGCGGTGTGTTTATTGAGACCGATGAATTGTGGGTTTATGATCAAGTTTATCTATGAACAATATTTGAATATTCTCTGAATTCTTTTATTTATGATTGCTTATCTTTGCAAGTCTCTTCGAATTATCAGTTTGGTTTGGCCTACTAGATTGATCTTTCTTGCATTGGGAGAAGTGCTTAGCTTTAGGTTCAACCTTGCGGTGTCCTTTCCCAGTGATAGTAGGGGCAGCAAGGCACGTATTGTATTGTTGCCATCGAGGATAACAAGATGGGGTTTATATCATATTGCATGAGTTTATCCCTCTACATCATGTCATCTTGCTTAAAGCGTTACTCTGTTCTCTTGAACTTAATACTCTAGATGCATGCTGGATAGCGGTCGATGTGTGGAGTAATAGTAGTAGATGCAGGCAGGAGTCGGGGTACTTGTCTTGGACGTGATGCCTATATACATGATCATTCCTAGATATTCTCATAACTATGCTCAATTCTGTCAATTGCTTAACAGTAATTTGTTTACCCACCGTAAATACTTATGCTCTTGAGAGAAGCCACTAGTGAAACCTATGGCCCCGGGTCTATCTTCCATCATATTGATCTTTCAATACTTAGTTATTTCCTTTGCTATTTATTTTACTTTGCATCTTCTAATTCTCTTTATCATAAAAATACCAAAAAAATATCTTATCTTATCATATCTATCAGATCTCACTCTCGTAAGTGAACGTGTAGGGATTGACAACACCTTATCGCATTGGTTGCGAGGATTTATTTGTTTGTGTAGGTGCGAGGGACTTGTGCGCGGCCTCCTACTAGATTGATACCTTGGTTCTCAAAAACTGAGGGAAATACTTACGCTACTTTGTTGCATCACCCTTTCCTCTTCAAGGGAAAACCAATGCAAGTGCTCAAGATGTAGCAATGGCGCTTCGGTTTGCGTTGTCGTGGCATCCGAACTTGGCGCTGGATGCGTTGATGGGCCAGCGAGCCGGCTCGGAGAGCCAGCTGCAGGCGGAGGCTGGCCGGATCACCACCCGGGCCAGCTATATCACCGGATTCGCCTTCCACGATGAGTTCCAGCCGGAGCGGGCGGAGGGTGGCGGCGTTGTGCCTGGTGAAGACTACGGCCTTCTTCTGGACGACCCTGACGGTAGCTCCGAGGAGACGGGCGTCTACGCGGACGCCGAGGAGGAGGATACCGGCACCTCTGCGGACCCGGCTGCTGCACGTTCTGGCGGAGGCGATGCCTGATTTCTTACTTGTAGAAAATTGCTGTTAGGTAGCAGGTCCACCCACCCACTGGGGGTTGATTGGGTGTAATGAATTCTGGCCTTGGGCCTGTTTAAATTTATGTTGTATGAGCTGTATGAATGTTTGTGCCTTTGCTTCTCGTTTTTTGGAGCTGTTTTCTTGCGACTTCCTCCCTTTGGGTTTCACCCCCGCGAGTCTGACGGCCAGGGCTATGGTCCGTGACAAGGGGTTCGGCCTTTGAGAGGGACGTGCAATACTTGGGCTTTTGAAACGTTGGGCGTGAGCGTACACCCAATGGGCCGGTTGGCGGCAATCCGGCGGGCCAGGTTGGCGAGCAGCCGGTCGTGTGGTAGCTTAAAGTGGTGCGGCCGGGTCGAGCGATCCGACGACATGCAGAAACTTCGTGGATGCCTTTGCCTTCGCTTTTTGTTTTTAGGGTCATTTTCTTGTAACTCTCCCTCTTTTCGGCCTCCCCCCCCCCCCCCCCCGCGAGTTTGACGGCCAAGGCTTTTGAAAGGAGTGTCCAATACTTAGTCTTTCAAAATGTTGAGCGCGTGCGAAGCACCCACTGAGCCGGCTGGCGGCCATCCGTTGGGCCGGGTTGGCAGGCAGCCGGTCGTGCGGTAACTTAAGGCGGCTGGACCGGGTTGGGTGACCCGACGGTTCTTGACTTAGTGTTCGTGGCGCGCTGTTGCTTTTGTTCTCATGCGCTTGCCAGCTCGCAGTCGAAGCCGGATCTGCGGCTTAAGGTGAAACGAGAAGCTATGGCGATCCAACGCGTTTGAGAACCGCTAAGAAAAAAATGGCGAGTGGCCAAGCCGGCTGAGGGAGTCCTGGATTAGGGGGTGTTCGGGTAGCCGGACTATACCTTCAGCCGGACTCCTGGACTATGAAGATACAAGATTGAAGACTTCATCCCGTGTCCGGATGGGACTTTCCTTGGCGTGGAAGGCAAGCTTGGCGATGCGGATATTCAAGATCTCCTACCATTGTAACCGACTATATGTAACCCTAACCCTATCCGGTGTCTATATAAACTGGAGGGTTGTAGTCCGTAGGCAATCAACTCCATATACAACAATCATACCATAGGCTAGCTTCTAGGGTTTAGCCTCCTTGATCTCGTGGCAGATCTACTCTTGTACTACCCATATCATCAATATTAATCAAGCAGGACGTAGGGTTTTACCTCCATCAAGAGGGCCCGAACCTGGGTAAAACATCGTGTTCCCTGCCTCCTGTTACCATCCGGCGTAGACGCACAGTTCGGGACCCCCTACCCGAGATCCGCCGGTTTTGACACCGACACCGGCCAGCCCCCGAGTCCCGGGTCGAGTGAATCGACCCGGCGGCCGAGTTCGGCTTAAAATTTTAAGGTGATGCGCGAATGTAGAGACACGATAGCTTGGTCGCAAAAGGGGCAGCCCCCAAGCGTCATTCCGGGACCCCATAGTTTTGAGATGATTACAAAAGACAGTGGCACATACGTGTTTACAGGTAACTGTAAAACGGGCGGAGTAGCTCCGCATTCCATGGCCGGGTTGTTTCTTCGCCGGCTGTGTCTCTGATACGTCTCCAACGTATCTATAATTTTTTATTGCTCCATGCTATATTATCTACTGTTTTGGGCAATATTGGGCTTTATTATCCACTTTTATATTACTTTTGGGACTAACCTATTAACCGGAGGCCCAGCCCAGATTTGCTGTTTTATGCCTATTTCAGTGTTTCGAATAAAAGGAATATCAAACAGAGTCAAAACGAAACGAAATCAACTGGAGAAGTTATTTTTGGAACAAAAGCCACCGGATAGACTTGGATTCCACGTCAAGAGATACGGGAGGTGCTCAAGAGGGTGGGGGCGCGCCCCCTGCCTCGTGGGGCCCCCGTGGCTCCTCCGACGTACTTCCTGCGCCCATATATATCGTCGTACCCTAAAACTTCCAGAATAGAGAATAGATCGGGAGTTCCGCCGCCAGAAGCCTCCGTAGCCACCTAAAGCCAATATAGACCCGTTCCGGCACCCTACCGGAGGGGGCAATCCCTCTCCGGTGGCCATCTTCATCATCCCGGTGCTCTCCATGATGAGGAGGGAGTAGTTCTCCCTCGGGGCTGAGGGTATGTACCAGTAGCTATGTGTTTGATCTCTCTCTCTCTCTCTCTCTCTCTCTCGTGTTCTTGAGATGATACGATCTTGATGTATCGCGAGCTTTGCTATTATATTTGGATCCTATGATGTTTTCTCCCCCCTCTACTCTCTTGTAATGGATTGAGTTTCCCCTTTGAAGTTATCTTATCGGATTGAGTCTTTATAGACTTGAGAACACTTGATGTATGTCTTGCCGTGGATATCTGTGGTGACAATGGGATATCACGTGATTCACTTGATGTATGTTTTGGTGATCAACTTGCGGGTTCCGCCCATGAACCTATGCATAGGGGTTGGCACACGTTTTCGTTGTGATTCTTCGGTAGGAACTTTGGGGCACTCTTTGAGGTCCTTTGTGTTGGTTGAATAGATGAATCTGAGATTGTGTGATGCATATCGTATAATCATGCCCATGGATACTTGAGGTGACATTGGAGTATCTAGGTGACATTATGGTTTTGGTTGATTTGTATCTTAAGGTGTTATTCTAGTACGAACTCTAGGGCTGTTTGTGACACTTATAGGAATAGCCCAACGGATTGATTGGAAAGAATAACTTTTGAGGTGGTTTCGTACCCTACCATAATCTCTTCGTTCATTCTCCGCTATTAGTGACTTTGGAGTGACTCTTTGTTGCATGTTGAGGGATAGTTTTATGATCCAATTATGTTAGTATTGTTGAGAGGACTTACACTAGTGAAAGCATGAACCCTAGGCCTTATTTCCACACATTGCAATACCGTTTACTCTCACTTTTATCACTTGCTACCTTGCTGTTTTTATTATTTCAGATTATAAATACCTTTATCTACTATATATTTACCACTTGTTTCACCATCTCTTCGCCGAACTAGTGCACCTATACAATTTACCATTGTATTGGGTGTTGTCGGACCGGCGGATCTCGGGTAGGGGGTCCCGAACTGTGCGTCTAGGCCGGATGGTAACAGGAGGCAGGGGACACGAAGTTTTACCCAGGTTCGGGCCCTCTCGATGGAGGTAAAACCCTACGTCCTGCTTGATTAATATTGATGATATGGTTAGTACAAGAGTTGATCTACCACGAGATCAGAGAGGCTAAACCCTAGAAGCTAGGCTATGGTATGATTGTTGATGTGTATGTTGTCCTACGGACTAAAACCCTCCAGTTTATATAGACACCGGATAGGGTTAGGGTTACATAGAGTCGGTTACAATGGTAGGAGATCTGAACATCCGTATCGCCAAGCTTGCCTTCCACGCCAAGGAAAGTCCCTTCCGGACACGGGATGGAGTCTTCAATCTTGTATCTTCATAGTCCAGGAGTCCGGCTTGAAGGTATAGTTCGGCTATCCGAACACCCCCTAATCCAGGACTCCCTCAGTAGCCCCTGAACCAGGCTTTCAATGACGACGAGTCCGGCACGCAAATTGTCTTCGACATTGCAAGGAGGGTTCCTCCTCCAAATACTTCATAGAAGATCTTGAACACAAAGATAGTGTTCGGCTCTGCAAAATAAGTTTCCACATATTGCCATAGAGAGAATAATAATATTAACACAAATCTAATCTGCTGACGTATTCCGTGGTGCGACACGCCACGGCCAAGCCTTTATCCGAGTCGTTTAATTACCCACCTCAGCGTGTTATGCGAGGTGGTTTCCCTGGCACGTCTTGTTAAAGCAGAGATCGTGTCCCCTTATTACGGGATTCTCATCAATACGGGCGTGGGTAACCCAACCGCTTCTAGGACTCCCAGATCATAGGCAAGTCCAAACGGACACGAGGGGGACGCTTGATATCCACCCTCTTTATAAAGGGGCAAAGCTTTTACTTTTCCCTCCCGTGCTCAATCGAATCCTTCCCCCGCCTCAAGCTCAAACGCCCAAAGCTCAGGTCAGGTGCTCCGAACCTTCAGTCATGTCCGGATCCAGCCTTCAAGGCCGATGGATGCCCTCCTCCGTCATGGAAGAAGACATCAAAAGTTGAGGGAGGCCAGGTATCTGACCGCCGAAATATCGCATCGGCTGCCTCCCCGGGGGCAGGCCGTCCCCTCTCCCAAACCCAACGAGAGCGTTGTGTTCATCCCCCACTTCCTCCGGGGTCTAGGTTTTGCACTGGATCCTTTCGTCAGGGGCTTGATGTTTTATTACGGGCTAGATTTCCATGATCTAGCTCCGGACTCCTTCCTGCATATCACGACTTTTGTTGTCGTATGCGAGGCCTTGCTCCGGGTTACCCCCCACTTTGGCTTATGGCTCAAGACATTTGAAGTAAAGCTGACGGTGATCGAAGGGCAACATGTAAAGTGTGGAGGCGCCTCATACGCAAGATGACGGGAGCTCCATGGCCCAAAGGTTCCATACCAGAGGTGTCTGCATTGTGGCAACAGGAGTGGTTCTACATCACGACTCCTAGAAGTGCCAAGTGGGCGGCCGCCCCCGTTTTTCGCTCGGGCCTTCCACCACGACTCATGTCATGGATCAGCAGAGGACTGAGCTGGGGTCCAGCCAAGGACGTGCCTTTACTGCAAAGCCGCATTCGAGATCTCTTCAACGGAGATCTCAGTTTGGTCGCGGTAATACAAGTTATGCTGTTTCGTCAAGTCCAGCCTTGCAAACGTCGGCCCCTTCGCTTGTGGGAGTTCAATCCCGAGGGTCCGCGTGCCATTCAAAATTTTCTCGGCCTGATGCACGAGGATATGTATAAGTCATTCTTCGGACCTCAAGTAGAGTGTCCGGAAATCACCGAGGACGTGGGCCTGAGCAGTAACCGCGCCGCCGAACAGGTAAAGAATCTTCCAGCCGAACATATTATCTTTCCTTCGCTACAAAGTTATTTCTGAGAGTTTGCTTTTTCGACCAGGACTGGCTAACAAAGGCGAAGTTGATTCGGTGTTCGGCCCCCCTCCCTGAGGGTTTAGAGAATCCGGTATTGGAAAATATGCTCCAGACCGCACCTTGCCCGGATCCCTTGAAGGAAGATACTGTGGAGGGTAATGCGGGCGGACGCGGGCCCCCAACGCTGCCTATTCTAACCGAGGGAGCGAGCGTCTCCATGAAGGAAAACGACCGGAAGAGGAAAATGACTGCGCCCGGGAATTCGGAAGCTGAAGCATCCAAACGGGAGAAGAAATCTTCCACCGGGGGCCCTACCTTGGGGGGATCAATTCTCCCGGGAGTCGTAAGTGACCCGAAAACTTTAATAGTACAGATATGCCATCTTTTTCTTCTAAGAAAATAACCACCGCATATATTTGTGCAGTTCGGGACTTAGCCCCTCTCAAATGAGCTTGTCTTCGGGGGATCTTCTTCCAGAGATGATGGAGAGCAAGACGCCTCCTCCGGACTCCTCCGCTCCGGAAGCGGGCGACCCTGAAGTGTCGTCGCGGAGGGCCTCTCCGAGTGCGGAGAGGCCAGAAGGTGATCCAATTGATCCCTGAGGCTCCCCGTGTCCGGCTCCCGAAGAGAGTAGACAAAAGAGTCCGGCGCCGTCTGGTGTGCGATCGGACGTTCTGAGGGAGTTGGTGGGGGAGCGGCCATCTTAGATGATCACCGTGTGCTGATGAATATGGTGATGGAGAGGATATCGTCCGCCGAAAGCGGATTGCATGAAACTTTTATGAGTCTACTGACAGGCTTTGAGGTACGTAAAAAGGAATGTGTAATAGTCCTACACATGTTAGGTGTGCCCTGTGTAGCTAGTAGCCCCTGAGACTCTGGTTGTCATCGGAAACAATGACGAACGGAGGATCATACACCCAGGTAATAACCATACTGCCTTTATATGCAGGAGATGGAAGCTCCAGTGGCCAGCCGGACTAGCCAGTTTGCTCGTTTGGAACGGCAGTTGGATGCGGCAGATGCCGACATCGAGCTTGTTAACAGAAGGCTTGACGAGGCGCAGGGTAAGTATCCTTGTCTGGTAAACGCCACATAGGAAGAGTATGATGCAGTGTTTTTAACATGTTATGACTGCAGATGGAGCTGCCACCGTTGAAGCCTTGCGGGCGGAACTTGCCCGAGCCAAGGAACAAGAAAGATTGGGTAATGCGGCTGCTTTGAAGGCGGCCGAAGAGTTGCGGGCCGAGAAGGCCGCACATGGCGAGAGCCAGAAGAAGATGGCCAATATGGCCGTAGAATTAAAAGCCGTCGTAGACCATTGCCGGGGTCTTGTAAAAGGAAAACCAGGTGAAGGCATCGAACCTTGAGAAGGCTGCTGTAACGGAAAAAGACCTCCGCTCTGCTATGAGGGCAAAGAAGGAGGAACTGCGGGAAGCCGGGGATATTGTAGCCAGGAAGTACTTTATGCCGCAGAGGAAGTATGGAGATCCACGGTATGCCCCTCTGGATCGGCTGTGGAGTTCGGAGGATGCGTATATGGATTTGGCGGCGAGCGCTGCCGATGCGGCCAAGTACTTCCAGAGTCAGACGGACCATGAAGTAGACCAGCTGTTTTGGAAGCAATTCCTTTCTCCCGAGCGTCCACTTTCATTGACGGACCAATTAGCCGAATGGGCCGAACTAAATAGGTTGTTCGGACTCTCCATGAGGTCTGTTGTGGATCAACTATGGCCCGGAAGGTCAAAACTGAGCAGCTATTTCAGCTTGGTGCAGCAGGTCCTCGATGTGGTGTCGCGCATAAATGCGATGAAGAGGTCGGCGTGCATAGAAGGCGCACGGATGGCCTTTGCCCGTGCTAAAGCATACTGGTAGAGATGGATGCTACCACTGTTGCAGCGCAGGATTCGGCCATAGGTCGAAGGGCTGCTGAGCACTACTTTGAGGAAGTTCTTGAGGGTGCTCGTTTGATAGAGACCCAGTGCTCAAAAAATATTATGTTTGAATGACATGTAATCTCATTATAAGCGAAATTCTTTTTAAATTTTTATGAGGCTACTTTTATACTTTTGCTTGAAAGTAATGTGATGCCTCCTGGGCGGCCGTTTATGTATACATGTGTATAACCTGAAAGATTGCAGTCGTCGGCTTCAACCCCCACGCATATAATGCAAAGGTGTTCGCAGAAACACGCGTTCACACTTAACCCAACGTCTTGGTCCTATTAAGGAGGTGATAGCGGAGCGAGCGAGGCAACCGGACTATAATGCTTTAACACTTTCACTTAGCCATAGGAGTTTGACAGTGGGGCTACTAGATAGCCCCTGGTGGCTCCGCACTCTCCCGATCCCGGGGTGCATATATGCCTGGCCGGAAAGAGGCCCTTCGTTAAGGCGGAGGAATTCTAACATTCCCATGGGTCATCGAGTGGTTGACCAGTCTCACGCTAGATCATGACAGTCAGTTTTCGGCTTTCTCTACTGAGGTGCTCGTCCGGATGAACCAAGGCACAATCGCAGTAGTTCTCCTAGTGCTACCTTAGCCGGTAAAGTGGAACATAAGGCACCAAAACACAGGAGCCGGGAAAACCCAACATTTGACCAAAGACAATGATTCGGAGCTGATGCATATAGGGCCAAACTCGCGACGCCAAACACTCCCTAAAGTATTCGGTCTTTGTGGTATAAACCGGGCCTGAAGAATGGCCTTTGTAAGAAGCCCCTTGTGTCCAGGTACATGCATTGTTCTGGCGTGGCTACATGCCAAGACGCCAACATCCTTCTCAACGGTGGATATGTATCAACAAGAGACAGTAAAAAAGGTTTACGCATGGTCTTAATCTAAAAAGAATCCTTGGGTCGGGTCCCTGCTGCATGTCTGCGCCTGTGTCTCCGTTGTGCCGTATCCTGGACGGGTGTAGCACGATGATCATCTGTAAAAGAGAGGAATTTAGGTAAAAAGGTTGTCGTGCAAAAGGATAGTTTTCTAAAGAAACCATGTATAATTCAAGATAAGAAGAAATCGCCACTCGTCTGCGTGCGTTGAGCCCCTTGTACTTTTGAAAGATAGGGGTATGACCGTTTATTTGATATGAGTAGTGGCGCCGGACTTGATTAGTTGTGTCTGAGGTCTTGACGACCTATTGGATGCTTTTGCTGGTCCGAGCGCCTTTAGTGTGCGGCTGCCAAGGCAGCCTCACTCTCTTCGGCGCGCAGAGATCGCTTGATACTTCCGTGCACTGAAATGATGCCACGTGGACCGGGCATCTTGAGTGTTAGGGAGGCGTAGTGTGGTATTGCATTAAAGCGAGTGAAAGCTTCGCGTCTGAGTAGTGCTTGATAGCCACTTTTTAACAGAGCGATGTGGAAAGTTAAATGCTCGCGATGGAAGTTATCGGGGGAGCCGAATATAGCTTGTAGTAGGAGGGAGCCCGTACAACGAGCCCCTGGGCCTGGCATTACTCCTTTAAAGGTAGTATTGCTATGGCGAATTTGTGTTGGGTCTAACCCCATCCCGCGGATTGTATCCTGATATATTAGGTTTAGGCTACTGCCGCCATCCATCAAGACTCGTGTGAAGTGGTATCCGCCAATTACTGGGTCTAATACCAGTGCAGCCCACCTGCGTGCCGGATACTTGATGCGTAATCACGATGGTCGAAGGTGATCGGTTGAGACGACCAGTGGCGGGACTTCGCGGTGACGGGCACTTGGGTATATTTTTCAGGGAGTGCCGCATTGTTTTTTCTCTTGATCATGTGTAATACGTTTACTCTTTTGACTTCGGGTGGAAATTTCTTTTGTTCCCCCTTGTCTTGCTTGGGAGGCTCGTCCTCGTCTTCACTTGGTGTATCTTCCCCCTTGTGTATGGCATTAAGCTTGCCGGACTGCTTGAAGACCCAACATTCTCTGTGGGTATGATTAGCAGGTTTGCTAGGGGTACTATGGATCTGACATACTTGGTCCAGAATTTTGTTGAGGCTGGACAGTTCATCCCTGGTGCCTTTGGAGGGCGGCTTTTGGTTTGACCGAGGGACTTTGAATCCGGCATTTACTGTCGTGCCCTTCGTGTTGTCTTCTTTATTCCGGTGTTTGTTATTGTTGTTGCACCGTGATTTCCCGTTTCCATCTCTAACTTCAGATGTACTGGGGTAGCTGGTGCTGCATCTAGCTAGCCAGCTGTCCTCACCCGCGCAAAAGCGGGTCATGAGGTTTGTTAATGCGGCCATCGTTCTCGGCTTGTTTTGGCCGAGGTGTCTGGCGAGCCATTCGTCGCGGACGTTGTGCTTGAAAGCCGCTAAGGCTTCGGTGTCCGGACAGTCAACAATCTGGTTCTTTTTAGTAAGAAACCTATTCCAAAGCTTTCGGGCCGACTCTCCGGGCTATTGAGTTATGTGGCTCAGGTCGTCCACATCCGGAGGTCAGACATAAGTCCCTTGAAAGTTTGCCCGGAAGGCGTCTTCGAGCTCTTCCCAACTTCCAATGGAGCTTTCGGGGAGGCCTTTGAGCCAGTGACGAGCTGGCCCTTTGAGTTTGAGAGGTAAGTACTTGATGGCATGGAGATCATCCCCTCGAGTCATATGTATATGAAGGATATAGTCCTCAATCCAGACCCCAGGGTCTGTTGTTCCGTCGTATGCCTCAATGTTTACGGGCTTGAATCCCTCTGGAAATTCATGGTCCATCACCTCATCGGTGAAACATAGGGGGTGTGCGGCACCCCTGTAGCTGGGTGTGCCGTGTTGTTCGGATGTTTGTTGTGTTGCATTGTATGCTGGGGCGCGCTTGCGTGGTCCATAGATGGATCTTGTTGCACCGTCCTTTGGGTGCGAGCCCTCGCATGGGTCGCGTGTTGTATTGTGAGCGGCGTTGAATGCCGTTATGTGGTGGTAGAGGGGTCGTCTATCCAACCAAGTGGCTGCTTTGATATTTGGTTGTGGGGGGGTCTGAGGCCTCCTCATCGAATTCGGGTAGCAGCTTCCGCTTTGGGTAGCTCTTGGAGGGGCGATTGTCGTTGTACCTTGCTACAGTGTTGAGTATTTTGCTCCATCTGAATTGGAGCGTGTTTTGCGCGGCCTTGAGCCTCCGCTTCTGCTTTTTGAGGCTCCTTGCGGTGGCAACGAGCCTTTTACGGACATTCTGCTGTTCCGAGTGCATGTCCGGCGTTATGTCGTCTGGACCATTATCATTGATAGGATTTGTTTGTTCGGTTTGATTATCCGGATTGCCGTTGTCTGGGAGCAGTTCGCCCTGCTCCAGCGCTGGATCAGTGTGATCGCTATTTTTGTCGAGGCGGGATTTGGGGCGGCGCTTGCGTCACCGCTTTGACTGCTTTTCGAGGGAACAATCCTTCGGTGCGTCCTTCCGCTCCTCACCGTCATCTTTGGGTGCGTCCACCATGTATACGTCATATGACGAGGTGGCATCCCAGGGCTCGATAGGCGCTGATTCTTCATTGTCTCCTTCATCGGCGTCCATACCGTCAATGTCGTCAGAGTTGAAGTTGAGCATGTCGGTTAAATCGTCGACAGTGGCTACCAAGTGGGTGGTGGGTGGGCTTTGAATTTCTTCATCGTCCAAATCCCAACCTTGCTGACTGTAGTCCGACCAGGGTTCTCCTGATAAAGAGAGAGACTTCAGTGACTTCAGGATATGGCCGAAAGGCGAGTGCTGAAAGACATCCGCGGCCGTGAACTCCATGATCGGCGCCTAATCGGATTCGCTCGGCGGGGGCGCGGAGAGTTCGGAGTTCGGCAAAGAATCCGGCTCCATGGACTCATGAGTCTTGCAGAGTACGGGGCTGGTGTTCGGCTCAACCGCCATTGGGATCGCAGCCCCCGAGGCGGCGTCCAACCGCCCATCCTCGATCAGCGCGGTCGGCTCCGAACTGGGGGTCGGAGCCGATGCGGGTGCGGCCTCCAGGGCACAGTTCAGCGGGAGAGCTAGATCATGCTCGTCATGACAGTGCGGCACGCTCGGCAGTGGTTCGAATCCGTCGAAGATCAAGTCCCCGCGGATGTCGGCCGTGTAGTTTAAACTTCTGAATTTGACCTGACGGCCAGGGGCGTAGCTTTCGATCTGCTCTAGATGGCCAAGTGAATCGGCCCGCAGTGTAAAGCCGCCAAAGACGAAGATCTGTCCGGGGAGGAAGGTCTCACCCTGGACTGCATCGCCATTGATGATCGTAGGAGCCATCGGGCCTGACGGCGATGGCACAGAGGAACTCTCAATAAAAGCACCAATGTTGGTGTCAAAACCGGCGGACCTCGGGTACGGGGTCCCGAACTGTGCGTCTAGGCCGGATGGTAATAGGAGGCAGGGGACACGAAGTTTTACCCAGGTTCGGGCCCTCTCGATGAAGGTAAAACCCTATGTCCTGCTTGATTAATATTGATGATATGGGTAGTACAAGAGTTGATCTACCACGAGATCAGAGAGGCTAAACCCTAGAAGCTAGCCTATGGTATGATTGTCGATGTGTATGTTGTCCTACGGACTAAAACCCTCCGGTTTATATAGACACCAGATAGGGTTAGGGTTACATAGAGTCGGTTACAATGGTAGGAGATCTGAACATCCGTATCGCCAAGCTTGCCTTCCATGCCAAGGAAAGTCCCTTTCGGACACGGGGCGGAGTCTTCAATCTTGTATCTTCATAGTCCAGGAGTCTGGCTTGAAGGTATAGTTCGGCTATCCGAACACCCCCTAATCCAGGACTCCCTCAGGTGTGTTGGGGACACAAGAGACTCTTTGTTATTTGGTTGCAGGGTTGCTTGAGAGAGACCATCTTCATCCTACGCCTCCTACAGATTGATAAACCTTAGGTCATCCACTTGAGGGAAAGTTGCTACTGTCCAACAAACCTCTGCACTTGGAGGCCCAACAACATCTACAAGAAGAAGGTTGTGTAGTAGACATCAAGCTCTTTCTGGCGCCGTTGCCGGGGAGGTTAGCACTTGAAGGTATATCTTTAGATCTTGCAATCGAGTCTTTTAGTTTCTTGTTTTATCACTAGTTTAGTTTATAAAATAAAACAATAAAAAAATGGAATTGAGTTTGTCTCATACGCTTCATCTTTTTAATATCTTTCGTGAGTATGATGGAAAGGGTAATTGTGCTCAAGTGCTAGAAGAAGAAATCTACAAAATGTTTGGCACTAAATCTTTGAATGATGAGCATGATTGCAATGTTGTTAGTACGAATTCTTGGAACATACATGATGCTAATGATGATTGCACTAGTTATGATGAAAGCATGCCTCCTATTTATGATGATTATATTGATGAAAGTGGTTTCGGAGAGGTCATGACTTTATTTTGTGATGAATCCACTATTTCGGAAGAGGTTCCAATTGATTATGAGAACAAAGTTGCTATCTATGATGATTATTGTGATGACTTATATGCTATTAAAAATAATGATATCCATGAAACTTGCCATCATGATTTTAGTTTTCAATTGGATTATGCATCACATGATAATTATTTTGTTGAGTTTGCTCCCACTATTATTCATGAGAAGAATTTTGCTTGTGTGGAGAGTAGTAAATTTTCTATGCTTGTAGATCATGAAAAGAATGCTTTATGTGATAGTTATATTGTTTAATTCATTCATGATGCTACTGAAAAATTATTACGAGGGAGGAATATATGCTTGTAGGAGTTGCAATAATATCAAGTTTCCTCTCTGTGTGCTTAAGGTTTTGAAGTTATGCTTGTTTTACCGTCCTATGCAAGTTGATTCTTGTTCCCATAAGTTGTTTGCTCACAAAATCTTTATGCATAGGAAGTATGTTAGACTTAAATGTGCTATTCATATTCTTCATGATTCTCTTTTTATGTTTCAATTCTTATCCTTTATGTGAGCATTGTTGAAATCATCATGCCTAGCTAGGGGCGTTAAACGATAGCGCTTGTTGGGAGGCAACCCAACTTTATTTTTATTCCTTGCTTTTTGTTCCTGTTTAGTAATAAATAATTCATCTAGCCTCTGTTTAGATGTGGTTTTATGCTTTTAATTAGTGTTTGTGCCAAGTAGAACCTTTGGGAAGACTTGGGGAAAGTCTTTGCGATCATGCTTTAAAAAACAGAAACTTTAGCGCTCACGAGAATTGATTCCATTTTTATTTGGAGAGTTATATTTAGTTAATTATTTTGGCAGATGATTAATAGATAAATTCCTCAGGTCCAGAAATTTATTTGAGAATTTTATGAGTTCCAGAAGTATACGTTTGATCCAGATTACTACAGACTGTTCTGTTTTTGACAGATTCTGTTTTCTATGTGTTGTTTGCTTATGTTGATGAATCTATGAGTAGTATCGGAGGGTATGAACCATATAGAAGTTGGAATACAGTAGATATTACACCAATATGAATTTAGAATGAGTTCATTACAGTACCTTGAAGTGGTGATTTATTTTCTTATACTAACGGAGCTTACGAGTTATCTGTTAAGTTTTGTGTTGTGAAGTTTTCAAGTTTTGGGTAAGGATTCGATGGACTATGGAATAAAGAGTGGCGAGAGCCTAAGATTGGGGAGGCCCGAGGCACCGCAAGGTAATATTCAAGGAAAACCAAGAGCCTAAGCTTGGGGATGCCCCGGAAGGCATCCCCTCTTTCGTCTTCGTTCATCGGTAACTTTACTTGGAGCTATATTTTTATTCTCCACATGATATGTGTTTTGCTTGGAGCGTCAATTTATTTTGCTAGGATTTGCTTGCTGTTATTTAGAACAATGTTTTGCATCTTTTATTTCAATAAAAGTGGCATTGATAGCCTTTACTATGCCTATGTTACAAGTATACATGTTGCTGTTTGAAAACAGAAAGTTTACCGCTGTTGCAATAATTCCCCAGAAAATTCAGAATGCGATAAAATGTTGAAACCTTTTGAATATTAAGCTCTGATAAATTTACTACAGTGGGAATTTTATTTCATAATTTTTGGAGCTAGGGAAGTATGGATGTTGCAGCATTCTTTACAGACTATCCTGTTTAGGCAGATTGCTGTTATGTTTGCATTGTTTGCATATGTTTGCTTCTTTAATGATTCTATTTGAGGATAGGACTATTAAATATGCAGAGGCATTTAGTATGCAATGTTGAATAATAATTTTAGTGATTTGCTACAGTAGAGTATGATAAGGTTTTGGCATTGATTTATACTAACTTATCTCACGAGTCCTTGTTGAGTTTTCTGTGGATGAAGCTTTTGAGATTTAGGGAGACCGTGATATGAGAGGAATTAAGGAGACACAAACGCTCAAGCTTGGGGATGCCCAAGGTACCCCAAGATAATATTTCAAGCAGTATCAAGCATCTAAGCTTGGGGATGCCCCGGTTGGCATCCCACCTTTCTTCTTCAAGAACTATCGGTTAGTATCGGTTGATCCTAAGTTTTTGCTTCTTCACATGATGTTTGACATTCTTAGAATGTCATTTTATTTTGCTTTGCTTGCTGTTTGAATAAAATACCAAGATCTGAAATTCTTAAATGTTATAGAGTCTTCACATAGTTGCATAATTATTAAACTACTCACTGATCTTCACTTATATCTTTCGGAGTAGTTTGTTGTTGCTCTAGTGCTTCACTTATATCTTTTAGAGCATGGTGGTAGTTTTATTTTGAAGAAATAGATGAACTCTCATGCTTCACTTATATTATTTTTGAGAGTCTTAAATAGCATGGTAATTTGCTTAAAATCCTAATATGCTAGGTATTCAATATTAATAATAAAATTCTCTTATGAGTGTGTTGAATACTAAGAGAAGTTTGATACTTGATTGTTTTGAGATATGAGGATGGTAATATTAGACTCATGCTAGTTGAGTAGTTGTGAATTTGAGAAATACTTGTGTTGAAGTTTGTGATTCCCGTAGCATGCACGTATGGTGAACCGTTATGTGATGAAGTCGGAGCATGATTTATTTATTGATTGCCTTCCTTATGAGTGGCGGTCGGGGACGAGCGATGGTCTTTTCCTACCAATCTATCCCCTAGGAGCATGCGCGTAATACTTTGTTTCGATAACTAATAGATTTTTGCAATAAGTATGTGAGTTCTTTATGACTAATGTTGAGTCCATGGATTATACGCACTCTCACCCTTCCACCATTGCTAGCGTCTCTAATACCGCACACTTTTCGCCGGTATCATACACCTACCATATACCTTCCTCAAAACAGCCACCATACCTACCTATTATGGCATTTCCATAGCCATTCCGAGATATATTGCCATGCAAGTTTCCACCATTCCGTTCATCATGACACATTCATCATTGTCATATTGCTTAGCATGATCATGTAGTTGACATAGTATTTGTGGCAAAGCCACTGTTCATAATTCTTTCATACTTGTCACTCTTGATTCATTGCATATCCCGGTACACCGCCGGAGGCATTCATATAGAGTCATACTTTGTTCTAGTATCGAGTTGTATCATTGAGTTGTAAATAAATAGAAGTGTGATGATCATCATTCAATAGAGCATTGTCCCCCCCCAAAAAAGAGAAAGGCCATAAAAAAAGAAAGGCCAAATAAAAAATATAAAGGCCAAAAAAAGAAAGGCCAAATAAAAAATAAAAAATAAAAGGGACAATGCTACTATCCTTTTTCCACACTGGTGTTTCAAAGTAGCACCATGATCTTCATGATAGAGAGTCTCCTATGTTGTCAATTTCATATACTAGTGGGAATCTTTCATTATAGAACTTGGCTTGTATATTCCAATGATGGGCTTCCTCAAATTGCCCTAGATCTTCATGAGCAAGCAAGTTGGATGCACACCGACTTAGTTTCTTTTTGAGCTTTCATATACTTATAGCTCTAGTGCATCCGTTGCATGGCAATCCCTACTCACTCACATTGATATCTATTGATGGGCATCTCCATAGCCCATTGATACGCCTAGTCGATGTGAGACCATCTTCTCCTTTTTGTCTTCTCCACAACCACCATTCTATTCCACCTATAGTGCTATATCCATGGCTCACGCTCATGTATTGCGTGAAGATTGAAAAAGTTTGAGAACATCAAAAGTATGAAACAATTGCTTGGCTTGTCATCGGGGTTGTGCATGATTTGAATATTTTGTGTGGTGAAGATAGAGCATAGCTAGACTATATGATTTTGTAGGGATAACTTTCTTTAGCCATGTTATTTTGAGAAAACATAATTGCTTTGTTAGTATGCTTGAAGTATTATTATTTTCTATGTCAATATGAACTTTTGTCTTGAATCTTACGGATCTGAATATTCATGCCACAATTAAGAAGAATTACATTGAAATTATGCCAACTAGCATTCCACATCAAAAATTATCTTTTTATCATTTACCTACTCGAGGACAAGCAGGAATTAAGCTTGGGGATGCTTGATACGTCTCCAACGTATCTATAATTTTTGATTGCTCCATGCTATATTATCTACTGTTTTGGGCAATATTGGGCTTTATTATCCACTTTTATATTACTTTTGGGACTAACCTATTAACCGGAGGCCCAGCCCAAATTTGTTGTTTTATGCCTATTTCAGTGTTTCGAAGAAAAGGAATATCAAACGGAGTCGAAACGGAACGAAATCAACTAGAGAAGTTATTTTTGGAACGAAAGCCACCGGATAGACTTGGATTCCACGTCAGGAGATACGGGAGGTGCTCACGAGGGTGGGGGGCGCGCCCACCCCCCTAGGGCGCGCCCCCTGCCTCGTGGGGCCCCCGTGGCTCCTTCGACGTACTTCCTGCACCCATATATATCGTCGTACCCTAAAACTTCCAGAACAGAGAATAGATCGGGAGTTCCGCCGCCATAAGCCTCCGTAGCCACCGAAAGCCAATCTAGACCCGTTCCGGCACCCTGCCGGAGGGGGCAATCCCTCTCCGGTGGCCATCTTCATCATCCCGGTGCTCTCCATGACGAGGAGGGAGTAGTTCTCCCTCGGGGCTGAGGGTATGTACCAGTAGCTATGTGTTTGATCTCTCTCTCTCTCTCTCTCTCTCGTGTTCTTGAGATGATACAATCTTGATGTATCGCGAGCTTTGCTATTATATCTGGATCCTATGATGTTTTATCCCCCCTCTACTCTCTTGTAATGGATTGAGTTTCCCCTTTGAAGTTATATTATCGGATTGAGTCTTTATAGACTTGAGAACACTTGATGTATGTCTTGCCGTGGATATCTGTGGTGACAATGGGATATCACATGATTCACTCGATGTATGTTTTGGTGATCAACTTGCGGGTTCCACCCATGAACCTATGCATAGGGGTTGGCACACGTTTTCTTCGTGATTCTCCGGTAGGAACTTTAGGGCACTCTTTGAGGTCCTTTGTGTTGGTTGAATAGATGAATCTGAGATTGTGTGATGCATATCGTATAATCATGCCCACAGATACTTGAGGTGACATTGGAGTATCTAGGTGACATTAGGGTTTTGGTTGATTTGTATCTTAAGGTGTTATTCTAGTACGAACTCTAGGGCTGTTTGTGAGACTTATAGGAATAGCCCAACAGATTGATTGGAAAGAATAACTTTGAGGTGGTTTCGTACCCTACCATAATCTCTTCATTCGTTCTCCGCTATTAGTGACTTTGGAGTGACTCTTTGTTGCATGTTGAGGGATAGTTTTATGATCCAATTATGTTAGTATTGTTGAGAGGACTTACACTAGTGAAAGTATGAACCCTAGGCCTTATTTCCACACATTGCAATACCGTTTACTCTCACTTTTATCACTTGCTACCTTGCTGTTTTATTATTTCAGATTATAAATACCTTTATCTACTATCCATATACCACTTGTTTCACCATCTCTTCGCCGAACTAGTGCACCTATACAATTTACCATTGTATTGGGTGTGTTGGGGACACAAGAGACTCTTTGTTATTTGGTTGCAGGGTTGCTTGAGAGAGACCATCTTCATCCTACGCCTCCTACGGATTGATAAACCTTAGGTCATCCACTTGAGGGAAATTTGCTACTGTCCTACAAACCTCTGCACTTGGAGGCCCAACAATGTCTACAAGAAGAAGGTTGTGTAGTAGACATCAGTCTCTCTTGCACTTGTTCGACTTGCGGGCGTTGATGAGGTAGTAGGTGTTGCCATCGCGTAGGGCCTTGCTGATGATGAAGGGGCCATCCCATGGGGAGGACAGCTTGTGCTGGCCCGTCTGCTGCTGAACGGGTCGGAGGACAAGGTCTCCCTCTCGGAAGGTGAGGGGCTTGATCTTCTTGTTGTGGTAGTGCCTCAGACCTTGCTGGTACATGGCTGAGCAAGTGAGCACTAGGAGATGCGCTTCTTCGAGCAAGTCGACGCCGTCCTCGCATGCTTCTTTTGCTTCGGCTTCTGTGTACATCATGACGCGTGGCGAGTCAAACTCGACGTCGATCGGGATGATGGCTTCTGCTCCGTAGACGAGGAAGAATGGGGTGAACCAGGTCGACCGGTTAGGCGTGGTGCGGAGACTCCATAGAATAGCCGGCAACTCATCGAGCCAGCTGCCGGGGGAACGGACGAGCGACTCGACGAGCCGTGGCTTGATGCCGGATAGGATGAGACCGTTGGCCTGCTTGACCTGGCCGTTGGACTGCGGATGAGCAACGGAGGCCAGGTCGAGGCGGATGCCGGAGATGGAGCAGCACTGCGCGAGCGCGCCCTTGGCGAAGTTGGTGCCGTTGTCCGTGATGATGCTGTTCGGCATGCCGTAGCATACCGCGATATCTTTGATAAATCGAACGGCCGTTGGACCGTCCAGCTTCTTGATCGGCCTTGCCTCGATCCATTTGGTGAATTTATCTACCGCCACCAGCAAGTGCGTCATGCCACCTTGAGTGGTCTTGAAGGGTCCCACCATGTCGAGTCCCTAGACCGCGAAGGGCCAGGCGATCGGGATGGTCCGGAGTACCGACACCGGCTGGTGGCTGCGCTTGCTGAAGCGTTGGCATCCCTCGCACTTGAGGACGAGCGACTCGGTGTCTTCAAGGGCCGTGGGCCAGTAGAAACCATGGCGGAAAGCCTTGGCCACCAGGGATCGTGAGGCGGTGTGGTGCCCACACTCGCCCTGGTGTATGTCGAGGAGGATCTCAATGCCCATGTCCTGCTTGACGCAGCGCTGGAACACGCCGACGGAGCTGCCCTTGACGAGCTCGATGTTGATGATGCTGCAGGCGGACGCTCGGCGATGTACTTGCCGAGCTTCAGTCTCGTCCATGGGGAGGACCCCATTCTCCAGGAACTCCGAAAATGGGTAGTGCCGCGACCCCGGTGAGGACGGCCATGACGACGGGCTCTGGGGTGGCAGCCCCCGAGCCAGGTTCAGTGGCCCCAGGGCCGGGTTGGGGTGTGGTCGGGTTGGCTGGAGCGGTCCCCCGGCCGGGTCGGCTGGAGCAGTCCTCGAGACGGGTTGAGGCGCGGCCGGGTCGTCCGGGACATGGATGGACTCGGAGTCCAGAGACGGCTTGTGCAGTTGCTCGAGGGAGACGCCGGATGGAATGGACTACCGGGACGAGGCGATCTTGGCGAGCGTGTCGGCTGCCTCATTCTCCGTGCGGGGGACGTGGAGGAACTCGTAGCCCTCGAAAAACCCGGACAGCTTCTGGATGAGGAAGCGATAGCTTGCCATGTTGGAGTCATGGGCGTCCCACTCACCGGAGCACTACTAGACGACCAGGTCCGAGTCGCCGAAGCATAGGATTCGCCGGATGCCGAGCTCCTTGGCAAGCCGGAGGCCGTGCACAAGGGCTTCGTATTCGGTGACGTTGTTGGAGGCGGCGAAGTGGATCTGTAGCACATACATGAGCCGGTCGCCCTTGGGGGAGGATAGCACGATGCCGCCCCCTAGGCCGAGTCGCATTTTCGAGCCGTCGAAGTGCATGCGCCAATGCGTCAAGTCCGGCGGTGGCGGCAGGTACTGGGTCTCGGTCCAGTCAATGAGGAAGTCGGCCAAAGCCTGGGACTTGATCGTGGTGCGGGGCTCGTAGGGGATGGTGTGGCCGGCTAGCTCGAGCGCCCATTTGGCGACCCAGCCTGAGGCATCCCGGCACCCGATGATCTCGCCTGGAGGGGCCGTGCTGACCACGGTGACAACATGCTCTTGGAAGTATTGCTTCAGCTTCTTGGCGGTGAAGTATACGCTGTAACACATCTTCTGGTAGTGCGGGTAGTTCTGTTTCGAGGCGGAGAGCACCTCGCTCAAGTATTAGATGGGACGCTGGACGGCTTGAACCTTGCCCTTCTCTGGTCGCTCGACCACCATCACTGTTGGTGTCAAAACCGGCGTATCTCGGGTAGGGGGTCCCGAACTGTGCGTCTAAGGTGGATGGTAACAGGAGGCAGGGGACACAATGTTTTACCCAGGTTCGGGCCCTCTTGATGGAGGTAAAACCCTACGTCCTGCTTGATTAATATTGATGATATGGGTAGTACAAGCATAGATCTACCACGAGATCAGAGAGGCTAAACCCTAGAAGCTAGCCTATGGTATGACTGTCTGTTATTGTGTCCTACGGACTAAAACCCTCCGGTTTATATAGACACCGGAGGGGGCTAGGGTTACACAAGGTCGGTTACAAAAGAGGAGATATCCATATCCGTACTGCCTAGCTTGCCTTCCATGCCAAGTAGAGTCCCATCCGGACACGAGACGAAGTCTTCAATCTTGTATCTTCATAGTCCAACAGTCCGGCCAAACGATATAATCTGGCTGTCCAGAGACCCCTAATTCCGGACTCCCTCGGTAGCCCCTGAACCAGGCTTCAATGACGATGAGTCTGGCGTGCAGTGTTGTCTTCGGCATTGCAAGGCGGGTTCCTCCTCCGAACATATCACAGAAGAGTTTGAATACCAGGATAGTGTCCAACCCTGCAAAATAAATTCCACATACCACCATAGAGAGAATAATATTTCCACAAATCTTAATCTGCTTACACGCTTTGGCAACATGACGTCAGGCCATGGCTCGGTGATTATTCGAACCGTTTTTCTTCAACCAGCTCCACACATAACGCGAGGCGGTTTCTTGACATGTCTTATCAAAGCAGAGACCATGTTCCCCTAATTACAAGATTCTCATCAATACGGTCATGGGTAACCCAACCGTGCTTAGGACTCCTAAATTTTAGGCAAGTCCCAAACAGCCACTAGGAGGATGCTTGATATTCACCCTCTTTAGAAAGGGACAAGGCTTTTGCTTTTTTCCCTCCCGTGCTCAATGGAATCCTTCCCCCACCTCGAGTTCTAACACCCAAAGCCTAGGTCAGGTGCTTCGGACCTTCAATCATGTCCGGATCTAGCCTTCAAGGCCGGTGGATGCCCTCCTTCGTTATGGAAGAGGATATCAAGAAGTCGAGGGAGGCCAGATACCTGACCGCCGAGGTTTCGCATCGGCTACCTGCCCGAGGGCAGGTCGTCCCTACTCCCGAACCCAACGAGAACATTGTGTTCATCTCCCACTTCCTCCGAGGCCTAGGCCTCACCCTGGATCCCTTTGTTAGGGGTTTGATGTTCTATTACGGGCTAGATTTCCACGATCTAGCCCCGGACTCCTTTCTCCACATCTTGGCATTTATTGTCGTATGTGAGGCCTTCCTCCGCATTACCCCTCACTTCGGCCTGTGGCTCAAGACCTTTGACGTGAAGCCGAAGATGGTCGAGGGGCAGCACGTAACGTGCGGAGGCGCATTAATAAGTAAAATCGCTGGAGCTCCATGGCCAAAGGGTTCCTTTCCATAGGTGTCCGGATTATGGCAGCGGGAGTGGTTTTACATCACAGCTCCCAGAAGTGGCAAGTGGGTGGCCGCCCCTACTTTCCGCTCGGGCCCTCCACCACAACTGATGTCATGGATTAGCAGAGGGCTGAGCTGGGGTCCAGCCAAGGACGTGCCTATACTGCAAAGCCGCATTCAAGATCTCTTCGACAGAGATTTCAGTCTGGTTATGATGGTGCAAGTCATGCTGGTTCGTCGAGTCCAGCCTTGCAAACATTGGCCCCTTCACATGTGGGACTTCAACCCATAAGGGCCACGCACTATTCAGAATTTCCTCGGCCTGACGCACGAGGAGATGTACAAATCATTCTTTGGACCCCAAATAGAGTGTCCGGATACTACCGAGGACGTGGGCCTGAGCAGTAACTGTACCGCCGACCAAGTAAGTAATCCTCTAGCCGAACACACCGTCTTTCATTTACCATGACATCATTCTGAGAATCGCTCTTTGACCAGGACTGGCTAACAAAGGCGAAGATGATTCGGTGTTCGGCCCCCCTTCCTGAGGGTTTGGAGAATCCGGTACTGGAAAAGATGCTCGAGCTAGCACCTTGCCCGAAGCCCTCAAAGGAAGATAAAGGGGGGAATAATGAGGTCGAAAGCGGGGCCCCATCACTACCAATTCCAACCTGAGGGAATGAGCGCCTCGGTGAAGGAGGATAACCAAGGGGAAGAATCTGACCTTCTCTCGCTTCGGGGAAGGAAGAGGACTGCCTCTGAAGATCCGGAAACCAAGGCTTCCAAACGAGAGAAGAAGTCTCCACCAGAGGGTCCTACCTCGGAGGGTGCTTTTGCCGCACAAAGCCCACACGGGGATCAGCCCTCTAAATGAGTCGTAAGTGATCAAAAATTACTTAATAGTAAAGATATTCTACCTTACTTCCAAGGAAAATAACCGAAGCGTTTATCTCGCAATTCGGATCTTAGCCCTTCTCAACGGAGCTCGTCTTCAGAGGACCTTCTTCCGGAGATGATGGAGAGCAAAACGCCTCCCCCGGACTCCCCCGCTCAAGAAGCAGGCGACCTTGAAGTGTCATCACGGAGGGCCTCTCCGGATCCGGTGAGGCCAGAAGATAATCCTATAGTCACTCAAAGTCCCCAACATACGGCTCTTGAAGAGAGCAAACAAAAGAGTCTGGCACCGTCTGGTATGCGATCAGACGCACTGAGGGATCTGCTAAGGCAAGCGACCATCTCGGAAGAACACCGTACATTGATGGGTACGGTGATGGAAATGATTTTATCCGATGAAAGCGGGTTGCATGACGCCTTTATGAGTCTACTGACGGGCTTTGAGGTACGTAAAGTGATGTACATTTGTGATGGTACCGCACATTTTTAGGTGTGCCCTGTGTAGATAGTAGCCCCTGAGACTCTGGTTGTCACCGAGAACGGCGGCAAATAGAGGATCGTAGTCCCGGGTAATAACCATACCGCTTTATGTGCAGGTGATGGAAGCTATGATGGCTGGCGGACTAATGAGTTTGCCGAACTAAGGCGGCATCTGGATGCGGCAAATGCCGACATCGAGCTTGTTAACAAGCGGCTTGACGAGGCAGAGGTAAGTAATGTTTTTCCAGTCAATGTCACATAGTAAGAGCAGCGTGATGCCAGTATCTTTAATATGTTGTGACTGCAGATGGAGCTGCCGCCGTGGAGACCCTTCGGGTGGAACTTGCCTGAGCCAACAAACAAACAAGGATTAGTAATGCGGCCGCTTTAATGGCGGCCGAAGAGTTAAGAGCCGAGAAGGTCGCACATTGCGAGAGCAAAGAAAAGATGGCCAAGATGGCTGTAAAGTTAAAAGATACTGCCGACCATTGCCGGTTTCTTGAAGAAGAAAATCGAGCGAAGGCGACGGACCTTGAAAAGGCCACGATGGCGGCCAAAGACACCTGCTCTGCCATGAGGGCAAAGAAGGAAGAGCTGCGTGAAGCTGGTGATATTGTGGCTGGGAAGCCCTTTTTGCTGCGGAGGAAGTTCGGAGATCCGCGGTATGCCCCTCTGGATTGGCTGTGGAGTACGGCAGACGCATATCTGGATTTGACGACGTGTGCTGTCGATGCGGCCGAATACTTCCGAGATCAAACTGATCGTGAAGTGGACAAGCTATTCTGGTCGCAGTTTAACATTCCAGAGCATCCTCTTCCACTAACTGATCAGCTTGCCGAATGGGCCGAACTCAATATATTGTCCAGACTCGCCATGAGGTCCGTCGTAGATCATCTTTGGCCGGAAAAGCCGAAGCCGAACAGCTATTTCAGCTTAGTGCAGTAGTTCCTTGGTGCGGTGTCGCGCATCAATGTGATGAAGAGGTCGGCGTGCATAGAAGGCTCGCGGATGGCCTTTGCCCGTGTCAAAGCATACTGGGCGGAGATGGATGCTACCACTGTTGCGGCGCAGGGTTCGGCCATAGGACGAGTGGCTGCCGAGCACTATTTTGAAGAAGTGCTTGAGGGTGCTCGTTTGATAGAGGCCCAGTGCTCGAAGAATATTATGTTTGAGTGACATGTATTCCCATTGTAAAAACAATGTTTATCAAATTTATTAAGGATGTATTTATACTTTTGCCTGAAAGTAATATGATGCCTCCTGTGCGGCCGTTTATGTATATATGTATATAACCTGAAAGATTGCAGTCGTCGGCTTCGGCCCCACGCATATAATGCGGGGGTGTTCGCAGAAGACGCGTGTTCACACTTAATCCAACGTATTGGTCCTAATAAGGAGGCGATCGCACAGTGAACGAGGCAACCAGACTATAATGCTTTAAAACTTTCACTTAGCCATAGGAGTTTGATGGTGGGGCTACTATATAGCCCCTGGTGGCTCCACACTCTCCCGAATTCGGGGTGCGTACATGCCTGGCCAGGAAACGGCCATTCGTTAAGGCGGAGGAATTCTAACATTCCGATGGGTCATCGAGTGGTTGACCAGTCTCACGCTATAACATGACAGTCAGTTTTTGGCTTTCTCTACTAAGGTGCTCGCCCGGATGAACCGGGGCACAATCGCAGTAGTTCTCCTGGTGCCGCCTTAGCCGATAGAGCGGAACGTAAGGCAGCAAAACACAGGAGCCGGGGAAACCCAACATTTGACCAAAGACATGATTCGGAGCTGATGCATATAAGGCCAAACTCGCGACGCCGAACACTCCCTAAGGTATTCGGTCTTTTATGGTATAAACCGGGCCTAAATAGTGCCCTTTGTAAGAAGCCCCTGGTGTCCAGGTACGTGCATTATTCTGACGTGGTGACATGCCAAGACGTCAGCATCCTTCTCAATAGTACTGAGAATCCGAGGGATGTGTATCAACAAGAGACAGTAAGAAAGGTTTACGCAGGGTCTTAATCAAAAAAGTATCCTTGGAATGGGTCCCCGCTGCACGTCTGCGCATGTGTCTCCGTTGTGCCGTATCCTGGACGGGTGTAGCACGATGGTCATCTGTAAAAGAGAGGAACTTAAGTGAAAAGTTGTCGTGCAAAAAGGTAGGTTATATTAAAGAAACCATGTACAATTCAAGATGAGTAAAAATTGCCACTTGTCTACGCGCGTTGAGCCCCTTGTATTTGTAATAGGGGTGTGGCCATCAAACCTGTATGAATTACATATAGCTGCGTCGGACTCGTCTAACCGTGTCCATAGTCTTGACGACCTATCAAATGCTTTAGTTGGTGAGGCCATTTTAGTGTGCGTCTGCCAAGGCAGCCGCACTCTCTTCGGCGCGCAGGGATCGCTCAATATTTCCATATACTGTAATGATGCCACGTGGACCGGGCATCTGAAGCGTGAGGGAGGCGTAATGCGGTATTGCATTAAAGCGAGCGAAAGCTTCCCGTCCAAGTAGTGCTTGATAGCCACTTTGGAACGGAGCAATGTGGAAGGTTAAATTTTTGCTCCGGAAGTTATCGGGGAAGCCGAATATAACCTCTAGTAGCAGGGAGCCCGTGCAATGAGCCCCTGGGCCTGGCGTTACTCCTTTAAAGATAGTATTGTTGTGGCAAATTTTCGTTGGGTCTATCCCCATTTTGCGGATTGTATCCTGATATATCAGGTTTAGATTGCTGCCACCGTCCATCAGGACCCATGTGAAGTGGTATCCGTCAATTGTTGGATCTAATACCAAGGCGGCCCATCCTGCACGTCGGATACTTGCTGAGTAATCCCAATGGTCGAAAGTGATCGGTTGGGATGGCCAGTGGCAGGACTCCACGGTGATAGGCCCTTGGGCATATTTCTCTGGGAGTGCCGCTTTGTTTCTCCACTTGATCACGTGTAACACGTGTACTGTTTTGACTTCTAGTGGAAATTTCTTTTGTTCCCCAGTGTCTTTCTTGAGAGGCTCATCCTCGTCTTCGCTTGGTGTATCCTCCCCCTTGTCTACGGCGTTGAGCTTGCCGGACTGCTTGAAGACCCAACATTCTCTGTGGGTATGATTTGCAGGTTTATCGGGGGTGCTATGCATCTGACATATTTGGTCTAGAATTTTGTTTAGGCTGGACAGTTCATCTCTGGCGCCTTGAGAGGGCGGCTTTTGCTAACCTGGCCGAGAGCTTTCGAATCCGGCGTTTACCGCCGTGCTCTTCGGGTTGTCTTCTTTATTCCGACACTTATTATTTTTGCTGCGTCGTGATTTCCCGTTTCCATCTCTAACTTCGGATGTACTTGGGTCGCTGGTGCTACATTGGGCTAGCCAGCTGTCCTCGCCCGCGTAAAAGCGGGTCATGAGGCTTGTTAATGCTGCCATTGTTCTCTGCTTTTCTTGGCCGAGGTGTCTGGCAAGCCATTCATCTCGGACGCTGTGTTTAAAAGCTGCCAAGGCTTCGGCGTCCGAACAGTCGACTATTTGATTTTTTTAGTAAGAAACCTATTCCAAAGCTTTCGGGCTGACTCTCCGGGCTGTTGAGTTATATGACTTAAATCGTCCGCATCCGGAGGTCGGACATAAGTCCTTTGAAAATTTGCCCGAAAAGCATCTTCGAGCTCTTCCCAGCTTCCAATGGAGCTTTCAGGGAGGCTTTTGAGCCAGTGCCGAGCTGGCCCTTTGAGCTTGAGGGGTAAGTACTTGATGGCATGGAGATCATCTCCTCGAGCCATATGGATATGGAGGGTATAGTCCTCAATCTAGACCCCAGGGTCTGTTGTTCCGTCGTATGCCTCTATGTTTATGGGTTTGAATCCCTCTAGAAATTCATGGTCCAGCACCTCGTCGGTGAAACATAGGGGGTGTGCGGCACCCCTGTATCTGGGTGTACCATGATGTTCGGATGTTTGTTGTGTTGCATCGTATGCTGGAGCGCGCTTGCGTGGTCCATAGATGGATCTGGTTGCGTCGTCCTTTTGATGCGAGCCCTCGCATGGATCGCGTATTGGCTTATGTGCGGTGTTGTTTGCCGCTCTATGTTGGCCGTGAGGTCATCTATCCGGCCAGATGGCCGTTTTAATTTTTGGTTGCGGGGGATCTAAGGCCTCCTCATCGAATTCGGGTAGGAACTTCTACTTCGGGTAGCTCTTGGTGGGTCGATTACCGCCGTACTTCGCTGCTGTGTTGAGTACTTTACTCCATCTGATTTTGAGTGTGTGTTGCGCATCCTTGAGCCTTTGCTTCTGCTTTTTTAGACTCCTCGCGGTGGCAACGAGCCTTTGATGGGCATTCTGTTACACCGGGTGTCCGTCTGGTGTGATGTCATCCGGACTATTATCTTTGACAGAGTCGGGTTGTTTGGTTTGATTCTCCGTGTTGCCGTGGTCCGGCGATTGTTCACCCTGCTCTAAGGCTGGGTCTATATGATCGTTGTTTCTGCCGAGGCGGGATTTGGGGCGGCGCTTACACCGCCGCTTTGACTGCTTCTCGAGGGTACAACCCTCTGTTGTGTCCTCCCGTTCCTCATCATCGTCTTCCTTTGGTGTGTCCACCCTATATACGTCATGTGATGAAGTGGGCGTCCAGTGCCCTGTGGGCAGTGGCTCCTGTTTGCCTCCTGCATCGTCGTTCATACCGTTGATGTCTTCGGAGTGGAAGTCGAGCATGTCGGTTAAGTCATTGACAGTGGCTATTAAGTGGGTGGTGGGTGGGCGGTGAATTTCTTCGTCATCCGCATCCCAATCCTGCCGGACATAGTTCGGCCTGGACTCTCCTGACAAGGAGAGAGACTTTAATGAATTCAGTATGTCGCCGAAGGGCAAGTGCTGAAAGATATCCGCGGAGGTGAACTCCATGATTAGCGCCTAGTCAGATTTGATAGGCACGGGCGCAGGCGGTTTGGAGTCCGTGGCCGGGGAAGGATCCGGCAGTTTGGCAACACGGCTCTCGTGAAGGGTAAGGTTGATATTCGGCTCGATCGCCGCTGAGAGTAAGGCCTCCGTGGCGGGGTCCATCCACCCGTCCATGGATGGTGCAACAGGCTCCGAATTGAGGGTCGGAGCGGCTGCCGGTGCGATCTCCTGAACACTGTCTGATGGTAGAGCTACATCTTACTCATCGTGACCGTGCGACGCACAAGGCAGAGGATCGAATCCGTCGAAGATCAAGTCTCCGTGGATATCGGCAGTGTAGTTTAAGCTTCCAAACCTAACCTGGTGGCCAGGGGTGTAACTTTCGATCTGCTCCAGATGGCCAAGCGAGTTGGCCCGCAATGCGAAGCCGCCGAATACAAAAATCGGTCCGGGGAGAAAAGTCTCACCCTGGGCTGTATCGCTATCGATGATCGTAGAAGCCATCAAGCCTAACGGCGACGACACAGAGGAACTCTCAATGAAAGCACCAATGTCGGTGTCAAAACCGACGGATCTCGGGTAGGGGGTCCCTAACTGTGCGTCTAAGGCGGATGGTAACAAGAGGCAGGGGACACGATGTTTTACCCAGGTTCGGGCCCTCTTGATGGAGGTAAAACCCTATGTCCTGCTTGATTAATATTGATGATATGGGTAGTACAAGAGTAGATGTACCACAAGATCAGAGAGGCTAAACCCTAGAAGCTAGCCTATGGTATGATTGTCTGTTGTTGTGTCCTACGGACTAAAACCCTCCGGTTTATATAGACACCGGAGGGGGATAGGGTTCCACAAGGTCGGTTACAAAGGAGGAGATATTCATATCCGTACTGCCTAGCTTGCCTTCCACGCCAAGTAGAGTCCCATCCGGACACAAGACGAAGTCTTCAATCTTGTATCTTCATAGTCCAACAGATGTCCTAGCGAAAGGACTTAGTCGTGGAGCCATCGCGACGGGTTAGCTTGAAGGGGTTAAAGCGGACACAGGGACGCAAGAGAGTTTATACTAGTTCGGCCCCTTCGATGAAGGTAAAAGCCTACGTCTAGTTGTGATGGGATTGATGGGGTTTCGATGACTAGGGAGCAAACAAGCTTCGCCTATGTCTCAAGTTGTTGTCTGTTGTCTGAACCGCCACCGGGTCGTGCCCTTATATACACGGGTGACGCCCGTGGGTTCACAGATTCCCAATACCGGCTCATAGATGTGTCCGGTTTGGTCTCTACTTATTCCTAACTTACAATACAAGTTACATACCAACGCCGGTTTACGGCTACAGGCCTTGAACCGACTATGGGCCTTGAGCCCTCATCTGCCTTCTTGGGTTTCAACATTGTTAACTACTGAAGAAGTTAACCTGGCCCAGATAGGCCGGTTTATGCCCAGTAGTGATATCCTCAACATTAGGCCCCAGATTGATTTGAACAGGTTCATGTCAATCCTTAGCAAAAATTTCATCTTCAACACCTTCTTGTAGTTTGTTGAATCACCGTGATGTCATCTTCTCTGGTCGTTGTAAACCGGCGTGATGTCACCTGTTATAAACAAACTTATCCATGATACCTTTTTTGTTTAATAGGTCTACGACAATCGAGGCGACAACTCCGTTTCCAGACCCACGGTTCCTTGATTTTCGCTCCTGACACATGCCCCTTGCCTTATAAATAAGACCGAAGGGTCATTTCTTTTCCCCCTTCATGCCCTTCTGCTTTGTCTTTCCCGCGTCGTCCAGCTTCGGAGCTCCGCCGCCGTCGACGACTTCTGCTCCAACCTTGGCCGCTGCATCACCCTGATTGTACCAGAGCATCGCGGCGACCTTCTGTTTCTTCCTCGGCTCCGGTGAGTTCTTCACCTTTTCCTCCGTAGATCCGTTCTAGGGTTTCCATGTTCTTTAGTGTTCATCGTCTGCTTCGTACTCATATGATAGATCCTAGATGAACCTGTGAACCTTTGCTCTGTGTAGCGGTAGTTCTTAGCATCCGCCTTTACTTATATGCCTCAAGACCATAGATCTACCTATATCTCTGCCCATTGATTCGGTATTGTTCTTTTTTGAACCTTGAATATTTTCCTTCTTTTCTGAACTTGCTTCGGATCCATCGCTGTAGAGAAATCTTGTGATATCTGTTTCTGTACACTTATCTATCCACAATCTCAACGGTTTCAATGCTTAGATCCGGTGGTTTAACTTTGTAGAAAAATTGCCAAACCGGTATATACCATTAGTCCCCTTGTTGAACCACCTGATGCTGTTGCTTCATAAAACTCCGGTTTAGATAGAGCTGTCTCCGGTTTAACATTGTACCTACCAGTGCACTTTAATAAATGCATTCTTGAACCGGAATTACCTATCTTGTAGATTTCATCATGGCCAAGCAAGTATATGAGTGCAACTGGGTTCCTTCTCGCGTCACAGAGACTCAACTGAATAATTTAGTCCTGATCGGCGCTTTAGGCAGCAAAAACACTATCCATTGGAGAGCTCCTGACAAAGAATGCCCTCCCACACCTCAAGAAGGAGAGGTCGTCGTTTTCGTAGATCACTTAGCCCGGGGCTTTAAGCCGCCCGGTTCTAAATTTTACTGGGACATTTTAGCCGATTTTCAACTCCACCCACAAGACACTGGTCCCAGCTCTGTTACAAACATGTGTCACTTCCAAGTGCTCTGTGAGGTGTTCTTTCAAGAGGAGCCCACAGTAGAGTTGTTCAGAGACTGTTTCCATCTAAACCGCCGTACTGAGTTTTCTGACGGTTCCAATACAGAATTGGGCGGTGTGGCGATTCAGAAAGGAAAGAGGTCACATACCCTCACGCCAAGCTGCACAGCCACCCCAAAGAGTGGAATCAAACATGGTTCTATTGCAAAGACACCTCCCCTGGTGGTGAAAATCCTTTGCCTGGTTTTCGTCCGGAGCGGCTTAGCAATACACACCCCTTTCCGCAAAGGTTGACTGCCAAGGAGAGAAGCAAATACGCTCCTCAACTGTCCAAGCTCAGGGCCTTCATGGCCAATGGTTTAACAGAAGTTGATCTCGCTCGCTGTTGGATATCGTGGAGCATACTGCCCCTTAGTCAGCACTCCGGTTTGATGTGCGAGTATACTGGCAGTGTTGATGACCCACTGCGACATGCTAACATCCAGCTTACCGATGAAGAAATCACAGAGGCTGTGAATAAAATGCTGAACAAACCGGAACACGTCTGTGCTCGAACCGGCCTGCTTCCCTTCTGTGCCACCAACAAACCGCCAGCTGTAAGAGTTTGATTGTTCTTATTTCTGAACCTGTTATTGATATATCTGGTCATTGTTTAATATCAATGCCTGTTTAAACAGGGCAATGATCTGTTTTGGAGCAAGAAACTGCCGCAGGAGAAACCAGAAAAACCACACAAACCGGAAAGTTCAATCTGGCAAAAGACTAAAGCTGTGAAGAAGACTACCCACAGGAAAAGAACCACTGCATCCTCTGATCCGTCCACTGATGACGATGTGGGTAACCCGAACCTTGAGGTAGAACTTGATTCACTTGGCTTATTTTTCATGCGCCTTATTGATGATGATATTTGTCAGGATGATGCCGAAGCCAGTCATGCTGATGTTGCAGAGGTAATTATTCTTTCCTCTGATTCAGATCCTTTGCCTTCACTAAAAATCCGTCAGGCAAACTGGAAGGTTAAATTTTCTCATCCTCTTGCTTACTTGGATCCCAAATTTCTTATGAAGACCCAACAGCACGAAGCTCGCCGCACGACCCGGTATAGTGGCCAGGTAGTTACCTCCGCTGGTTTACCGAATAGTATGGTTCGAAAACGCCATTCAGAGGTCTCTAATTTGCCTGTCAGTGCTTGTCCTAAAATGGGCTGTTTTCGTCAACCTCTTAAACCGTCTGACTCCGATTATCAGGTCACTTCCCATTCATCATCTGGCGAGTCATCAGCTACCCAGCTACCGCCGCTCAAAACGGTGCTTGGGTAAGCTATACTTATCATAATGCTTCTGGTGTATTACTTTGTAGCATATACTGTACTGACCTTTGTTACTCCTTTCAGGGCCAAGCCTAAGCCAAGCAAGAAGGCTCGCCTAGATAAAGCGGCTGAAGAAGATGCTATTCCTGAACCGGACATAGTACTCAACCCTGAAGCGGCCATCCGTGAGGATGTGCCAAACGACCCACCACCACAAGATGATGATTTTATTACTGAAGAGAGACATGTTGATACCTCCGGTCCTGTTGACCAGCCCAGAAGCCCCATCCGGATTGAGAAATCCAGCAGTCCATCCAAGTCTACTGATAAACTGACGGCCCCAATGCAAACTGGCGACGCCAAGGATGATGAAGTTGTTATTACTGGCATTGGCCATACAGAGCCAAGCAATCCTGTCGCTTTGTCTAAACATACTGCCAAGGAAGAATTTGTTGCCTTTGGCAAGGGCAAGTGGAATGTTGATCTGGCGACTTACGCTGCTCTGAACGTCCAAGACATCCATTCCGGCTATCTGAACCGGCTGTATACCAGTCGTGACTATGAAGCCGGTCTGGTTAACATGATGAAAGATAAATATGACGTAACTTCCATATGCTCTTTCCTGCTTGTATGCTTCAATTCTTGCTAACTCGCCTAGCCCCCAAGGACCGATTTTTAATCTTCTTTCAAACCGGGACTTACTAATATAAATCTTAAAGCCTTGAAATTCGCTGATGTAGCCCCCAAGGGCTGGTTCAACTTAGTGTAGTTAAACCGGGACTTAAGTAATTAATATCGCCGCATCAGAACTTATTTGAACAAATAGCCATTAGCCCCCAAGTGCCAAGTTGAATACTTGTATTGAGCTTGGGACTTTATAATCAAGTGAAATATGAAGATCAAATAGGCATTAGCCCCCAAGCGCCAAGTGCATAACTTGTTATGTGGTTGACACTTCAATTCTTGCACTGCTTGCTGAATCATATAACTGTCTGTATGCAGGCTGAGCTGAAGACAAAAGAGATCCAAATCACCGATCTCCAAGAAAATCTGAAGTCCCAACAGACTGAAACCTCAAAAGCAAAAGAGGAGTTGACCAGCGCCTTAAGCGTCATGGAACAGCTTAAGAAGGATTTCAAGAAGGAGCGGGCGGATTGGGCTACTGAAAAATCCACTTTAACCAAACGAGCAGAAGACGCCGAGGCTGCACTAAAACCGGTGGTGGATGAACTGACCAGCATAAAGCGGCACGTGCATGCCATGACCGCTGCTATCTTTGGTAAGCCAGTTGGATTTCTGAATTGATTCTGCCGTCTTACAGAGCTGCCGGTTTGTTAACCCTTTGTGATATTTCAGGGACACACATTGGTCATTTGGGGTCAGATGTGCGGAAGAAATTGAAAGATGCCTATATGTTGATCGAACAACTGTACACTGGTGCACAGCGGATCATCTATACTGCATCCCACAACAAGCCGGCGCCCACTTTGATTCGGGACACTCTGCAGAAATTGTCGGTGCTTCCTGCCCGGTTTGAAGAGCTGAAGAAATCTGCTGCTCGAACCGGTGCGATCTATGCCTTAATCCGGGCAAAAGCTTGGGTGCCGGATTTTGATCCTATTGAAGCGGCTCAGGGCTATCCCAGCTTGAAGGAAGACGGGTCAGAGTTTAGTGAAGCGGATCTGCGAGCAATAAACCGGGAGGTGCGTCCGCTAGCTTGTCAATTGGCTGAAGAAGCAGACTTGTCTCATTATCAAGCCCAATATGACAATCAAAACAAGCGAGTAGCTGCACCAATTCATGAAGCAGAAAATCTTATCCCTCCAATCCGTAAGCATACTTACGCTCCCGATATTGAACCATCGTTGCTGATCCATGATTAAGCTGTCTTTCGAGCATTAATGGGAATCGACTGGACAACTGTTGATTTCCAACCGCTGGGTAGAGAAACTGAAGTTGAAGCGGCGCGGGATGACCCACAACCATCAGTCCAGGCTGGTGACCAAGCTTGAACTGGCAGCCGGTTTAAACTGCTTCTCCTTTGAAAAACAATGATCTTGTTTTGGGCACCGTGTTGCCTTGTAATAGGCTAGCTGATACTCTTGATCTTAATATGCCTTCGTGCATAACCACTGCAACTTGTGCTTTCTTTGGGTGATGAACTTTCCAAAGTATTTTCTGCAACATAAAAAATCTTAAAGTGCCACCGCGATTGTACCGTCAGGCGGAGTATGATGTCTGCATATATAAAATCAAAATATCTGAAATTTAAGAATATGATCAAATCTTTGAGATACATAATACCTGCCATCGTTGGGCATGAAGTTGGCTTAGCCAATCTTGAAGCGGAGGTTTCATAAACCCACACTGTTGGAGGAGATAGCAGCTCCTGTATATATATAATGCCGGTTTACCATGTAAACCGTGCCGGGTTATAAAACACCGTGTTACTCCGATGTTAACAAAAAATCAAACCGAGCAAATAGTCTCCGGATTAAAAATGGACCGTGTTCCGTCAATTGACAGTGTGAACCGGTTTAAAATTTTGTCGGTTTAGAAAGCGCAACAAAAAGAAAGAAATATCTATCAAAGAAAATTGTGAAGCAAAGGCAATGATAAAACCATTTGCAAAAAGAGGCTTATTTGAGCCGATCAGATGGCGTTACCATGGTCGGACATGACCAAGCTCCCGATAGGTGTAGCTATGGTTCAAGTCAGCCAGGTCCCCAAATGAAACTGTGGCATTTATGCCGATCAAGAGGCGTGGCAATTGTTCGGGTTTGACCAAGCCCCCAAGTGATTCTGTGGCCTTAGGCCGATCAAGAGGCGTGACTGGTTCAGACGTGACCAAGTCCCCAAGTGATCTGGTGGCTCTCGCCTATCAAGAGGTGTTGCATTGGTTCGGACACGACCAAGCCCCCAAGTGATATAACATGATGCTTTTGAAAAGCTAACTCAAGGGGTAAACCGGAGGCCGCTTTAGAACAACTCCGTGTAACCACACATGATGTAAAAGGACAGATACCCCGCTTTAGCTGAAGTTCCGGTTTATTATATTTAATCATAATATATACATCATCGTAATATGTACATAAGTAGAGCCAATGGCTCAGGTATAGTAAGGCCGAAGATGATCTATGTTCCACGGCCTGTTGGTCTCTTCCTCTGATGTACGTGAGTCTTTATGCTCTCGAATATCGATCAGATAGTATGACCCAGTGTGCAGATTCTTGCTGACCACGAAAGGTCCCTCCCAAGGTGGGGATAGCTTATGCATATCAGTCTAGTCTTGAATGAGCCGAAGCACCAAATCTCCTTCCTGAAAGGCTCTGGTTCTGACTCGGCGACTGTGATAACGACGAAGATCCTATTGGTAAATCGCCGAGCCGGCGGCTGCTATGTCACGTTCTTTCATCCAACAGGTCCAAAGCGTCTTGCCGTGCTGTCTCGTTGTCCGCTTCAACATAAGCCGCCACACGAGGTGAGTCATGATGGATATCACTCAGGAGAACCGCCTCCACTCCGTAGACCACGAAGAACGGCGTGTATCCTGTTGATCTGTTGGGTGTAGTATTGATGCTCCATAACACAGATGGTAACTCTTCTACCCAACAACCCAACGTTCTCTGCAAAGGAACCATAAGCCGGGGCTTGATGCCTCTCAAGATCTCTTGATTAGCCCTTTCTGCTTGACCATTGGACTGTGGGTGTGCCACTGATGAAACATCAAGCCGGATGTGCTCCCGTTCGCAGAACTCCTTCATGGCACCCTTGGACAAATTGGTACCATTATCTGTGATGATACTGTGTGGAAAGCCAAACCAGAAAATCACTTTTTTGATGAACTGAACCGCCATGGCCGCATCACACTTGCTAACAGGTTCTGCTTCCACCCACTTTGTAAACTTGTCAACCGCCACCAGGAGGTGGCTCTTCTTATCTTTGGACCTTTTGAAAGGCCTAACCATATCCAGCCCCCAAGTCGCAAACGGCCAAGTAATTGGAATCATTCTCAATTCTTGAGCCGGCACATGAGCACGTCTTGAAAACTTTTGGCAACCGTCACATCGTCTGACCAGATCCTCCGCATCAGCATGAGCAGTTAACCAATAGAAGCCATGGCGAAACGCTTTAGCTACCAAAGATTTTGAACCGGCGTGGTGACCACAATCTCCTTCGTGGATCTCGCGCAAAATTTCACAGCCTTCTTCAGGAGACACACAGCGTTGAAACGCCCCTGATACACTGCAATGATGCAACTCGCCATTGACAATAGTCATGGACTTGGACCGCCGGATTATCTGTCGGGCCAGAGTCTCATCCTCTGGCAACTCGCCTCGGTTCATGTATGCCAGGTAAGGAAGCGTCCAATCCAGAATGACATGAAGAGCTGCCACCAATTGAGCCTCCGGATCAGGAATAGCCAAATCCAGTTCACCAGGGAGCTTGACCGGCGGGTTGTGTAGTACATCCAGAAAAACATTGGGCGGGACCGGTTTGCGCTGAGAGCCCAGCCGGCTTAAAGCGTTCGCCGCTTCATTCTTCCATTGGTCCACGTGGTCCACCTGATAGCCTTTAAAGTGACCTGCAACAATATCCACCTCACAACGATACGCTGCCATGAGTGGGTCCTTGGAATCCCAAGTGCCAGATACTTGTTGAGCCACGAGGTCCGAGTCACTGAAGCACTTAACTCGACTTAGATTCATTTCCTTAGCCATCCGGAGACCATGGAGCAAGGCTTCATACTCAGCTGCATTGTTAGTACAAGGGAACATTAAACGGAGAACGTAACAAAACTTATCACCTCGCGGGGAAGTTAATACGACTCCAGCCCCCGAGCCTTCCAATTGCCTGGATCCGTCAAAATGGATGGTCCAATATGTGTGATCCGGCTTTTCTTCAGGTGCTTGCAGTTCCGTCCAATCATTGATGAAATCAACAAGTGCTTGAGACTTAACCGTCGTCCGAGGCACATACTTCAATCCGTGCGGCCCAAGCTCTATAGCCCACTTGGCAATCCGGCCAGTCGCTTCCCGGTTCTGGATGATATCCCCTAAAGGAGCAGAACTGACCACCGTAATTGGGTGCCCTTGGAAGTATTGCTTAAGCTTCTGTCTTGCCATAAAAACTCCGTACACCAGCTTCTGCCAATGCGGATACCTTTGCTTGGACTCAATGAGTACCTCGCTAATATAATAGACCGGGCGTTGAACCGGATGCTCCTTACCTGCCTCCTTTCGCTCTACCACAATAGCCACGCTGACCGCACGAGCATTAGCAGCAACATATAGCAGTAACGGTTCCTTGTCAATGGGAGCGGCGAGCACAGGCGGATTGATCAATTGCTGCTTTAAGTCCTCAAATGCTTCATCAGCAGCGGAACTCCAGACGAATTGATCGGTCTTCTTCAACATCTGAAACAAAGGGATTGCCTTCTCACCAAGGCGGCTGATAAACCGGCTTAACGCGGCAATCCGGCCTGCCAGGCGTTGAACATCATTAATACACTTCGGTTTAGCCAGGGAGGTGATGGCTGTGATCTTCTCCGGATTAGCCTCAATTCCCCTGTTGGACACCAGAAAACCCAATAACTTGCCTGCCGGTACACCGAAGACACACTTGGCCGGATTAAGAATCATCTTGTACGTCCTCAGGTTATCAAAGGTTTCCTTCAAGTCGTCAACCAAAGTATCCTTCTCCCTGGACTTAACCACGATATCATCCACGTAAGCATGTACATTACGGCCAATTTGCTTGTGAAGACAATTTTGTACACACCGTTGATAAGTTGCCTGGGCACTCTTGAGCCCAAAGGGCATAGACACATAGCAGAAGGCTCCAAAGGGAGTTATGAATGCCGTCTTCTCCTGGTCCTTAACTGCCATTTTGATCTAATGATAGCCAGAATATGCATCCAAAAAACTTAAACGCTCGCAACCCGCCGTAGCATCAATAATTTGATCAATACGGGGGAGGGCAAAGGGATCTGCTGGACAAGCCTTATTAAGATCTGTATAATCCACACACATGCCCCAGGTGCCATTTTTCTGAAGGACCAACACCGGATTAGCAAGCCACTCAGGGTGAAAAACTTCAACAATAAAGCCGGCTGCTAAGAGCCTGGCTACCTCTTCTCCAATCGCCTTGTGTCTTTCTTCGTTAAACTGGCGGAGGAACTATTTCACCTGTTTGTATTTAGGATCCACATTAAGGGTGTGCTCAGCGAGTTGCCTCGATACACCTAGCATGTCAGAGGGTTTCCATGCAAAAATGTCCCGATTCTCACGGATGAACTCGATGAGCGCGCTTTCCTATTTCGGATCCAAGTTGGCACTGATGCTGAACTGCTTGGACGAATCGCCAGGTACGAAGTCAACAAGCTTAGTTTCTGCTGCCGATTTGAACTTCAGGGCCGGATCATGCTCCGTAGTTGGCTTCTTTAATGGAGTCATGTCCGCCGGATCAACATTGTCCCTATAATACTTCAGCTCCTCGGTGGCACAAACCGACTCTGCATAGGCCGCATCTCCTTCCTCACACTCTAAAGCGATTTTATGGCTTCCATGAACCGTTATTGTCCCCTTGTGACTCGGCATCTTGAGCTGCAAATACACATAAGAGGGTCGTGCCATAAACTTGGCATAGGCCGATCGCCCAAACAGGGCGTGATATGGACTTTGGATTTTCACCACTTCAAACGTCAATGTCTCTGACCTGGAATCATGATCATCTCCAAAGGCCACTTCCAGAGCTATCTTACCAACAGGATATGCTGACTTGCCAGGTACCACACCGTGGAACACCGTATTAGATGGTTTGAGATTTTTATCCGTTAGTCCCATGCGACGGAAGGTCTCATAGTACAAGATATTAATGCTGCTCCCTCCATCCATGAGCACCTTGGTGAACTTGTAACCTCCCACCTAAGGCACCACCACCAGAGCCAACTGACCCGGATTATCAACCTGGGGAGGGTGATCCTCTCTGCTCCATATGATTGGCTGTTCAGACTAGCGTAGATAACGGGTCACGGCCGGTTCAACAGAGTTGACTGCCCGCCTCTGAACCTTCCGGTCTCGCTTGTCCAGGCTAGTGGTGAAGACATGGTATTGCCCACTATTCAACTTCTTTGGGTTGCTCTGGTAACCTGACTGTTGCTGCTGTTGGTTGTAACCACCCTGGTTGTTCTGATTATTTTGATTATTATGTCCGCCCGGATTACCATTAAATCCTGAACCGGAATTTCCTCCACCGTAACCCGGCCCGGATCCTGAGCCACTGCCGGAGCCATGATCATACCGGAAAGCATTAATATTCTTGAACTCCTGCATAATGAAGCAATCCTTCCAAAGGTGGTTTGCTGGCACCTCCTTCGTTCCATGTCTTGGACAGGGCTGGCTCAGTAGATAATTTAGGCGGTCCGGGTTAGGGTTGGGTGCTCCATTGCGATTTGGCGGTTTACCCCTGCGTCACTGGCCCTTGTCCTTTGCGTTGGTGTTAGCCACAAAGTCCATGTTACCATCCGCTTTACGCTTGCCTCCACCACCATTGCCTGCCAAGTGATGCTGCTGACCTTTGGAATTGTTGTTCCTCTTTCCCTTCCCTGCCTTGCCATCATCAGATTCGGGATCCTTGGTACTATCAGAATCAGCATACTTTACCAAAGCAGCCATGAGGGTCCCCATGTCAGTGCAATGGCGCTTCATCCGTCCCAATTTCAGCTTTAGGGGCCCAAACCGACAGTTTCCTTCTAGGGTTAAGAACACGGTGTCAGCGTTGATGTGGTCTGATGAATGCAACACTTGTGAGACCCGGCGCACCCAATGAGTCATCGATTCTCCTTCCTCCTGGACACAGGCAGCTAAGTCTACTATCGACATGGGTTGCTTACATGTATCCTTGAAATTACTGATAAACCGGGCTCGTAATTGGGCCCATGAACTGATAGAATTGGCCGGTAAGCTTTTTAACCAAGTGCGGGCCATTCCTTCAAGCATCATGGTGTGACGCCCCCGATTCAATCGTACACTAATCATACATGCAAACGTGTACGATCAAGATCAAGGACTCACGGGAAGATATCACAACACAACTCTACAAATAAAATAAGTCATACAAGCATCATATTACAAGCCAGGGGCCTCGAGGGCTCGAATACAAGAGCTCGATCATAGACGAGTCAGCGGAAGCAACAATATCTGAGTACAGACATAAGTTAAACAAGTTTGCCTTAAGAAGGCTAGCACAAACTAGGATATAGATCGAAAGAGGCACATGCCTCCTGCCTGGGATCCTCCTAACTACTCCTGGTCGTCGTCAGCGGGCAGCACGTAGTAGTAGGCACCTCCGATGTAGTAGGAGTCGTCGTCGATGATGGCGTCTGGATCCTGGGCCCCAACATCTGGTTGCGACAACCGGGTAGAAGGGATAGGGGGAAAAGAGGAAGAAAGCAACCGTGAGTACTCATCCAAAGTACTCGCAAGCAAGGAGCTACACTACATATGCATGGGTAAATGTGTAAAGGACCATATTGGTGGACTGAACTGCAGAAAGCCAGAATAAGAGGGGGATAGCTAATCCTTTCGAAGACTACGCTTCTGGCAGCCTCCGTCTTGCAGCATGTAGAAGAGAGTAGACTGAAGACCTCCAAGTAGCATCGCATAGCATAACCCTAACCGATGATCCTCCCCTCGTCGCCCTGTGAGAGAGCGATCACCGGTTGTATCTGGCATTTGGAAGGGTGTGTTTTATTAAGTATCCGGTTCTAGTTGTCATAAGGTCAAGGTACAACTCCAAGTCGTCCTGTTATCAAAGATCACGGCTATTCGAATAGATTAACTTCCCTGCAGGGGTGCACCACATTCCCCAACACGCTCGATCCCATTTGGCCGGACACACTTTTCTGGGTCATGCCCGGCCTCGGAAGATCAACACGTCGCAGCCCTACCTAGGCACAACAGAGAGGTCAGCACGCCAGTCTAAATCCTATGGCGCAGGGGTCTGGGCCCATCGCCCTTTGCACACCTGCACGTTGCGAACGCGGCCGGAAGTAGAACTAGCCCCCTTAATACAAGAGCAGGCTTACGGTCCAATCCGGCGCGCGCCACTTAGTCGCTGACGTCACGAAGGCTTCGGCTGATACCACGACGCCAGGATACCCATAACTACTCCCGCGTAGATGGTTGGTGCGTATAGACCAAATGGCCAGACTCAGATCAAATACCCAGATCTCGTTAAGCGTGTTAAGTATCTGTGAACGCCGACCAGGGCCAGGCCCACCTCTCTCCTAGGTGGTCTCAACCTGCCCTGTCGCTCCGCCACAAAGTAACAGTCGGGGGCCATCGGGAACCCAGGCCCACCACTACCTGGATGGAGCCACCTGCCCCTTCAGCCCCCATGTCCGAACAGTATCACAGGTAATGTATCAATGTAGAGTATATAGTATATGCCCGTGATCACCTCCCGAAGTGATCACGGCCCAGTAGTATAGCATGGCAGACGGACAAGGGTGTAGGGCCACTGATGGAACACTAGCATCCTATAATAAGTAGTAGGATAGCAGGTAATGGTAACAACAGTAGTAGCAAGGACAGGCTATGCATCAGGATAGGAATAACGGAAAGCAGTAACATGCTACACTACTCTAATGCAAGCAGTATAGAGAAGAGTAGGCGATATCTGGTGATCAAAGGGGGGCTTGCCTGGTTGCTCTGGCAAGAGAGAGGGGTCGTCAACTCCGTAGTCGTACTGGGTAGCAGCAGCGTCGGTCTCGGTGTCTAGTGAGAGAAGAGGGGGGAGAAACAATAAATATTTAAGCAAACAGATGCAAGACATGACAAGGCGTGATGCTAGGTGTGCCACTAACGCGGTACGAGGTGGTACCGATGAAGGGGGAAACATCCGAGAAAGTATCCCCGGTGTTTCGCGTTTTCGGGCAGAGGAGCCGGAGGGGGAAAGTTGCGAGTTTGCTATGCTAGGGATGTGTGGCGGACAAACGGGCTGCGCATCTGGATTCGTCTCGTCGTTCTGAGCAACTTCCATGTACAAAGTTTTTTCATCCGAGCTACGGTTTAATTTATATTAATTTTTAAAGATTTAATTTATTTTTAGAATTAACAGAATTAATTTAATTAGAAATTGCAATTATGGCGTCAGCATGATGTCAGGGTGATGTCAGCAGTCAACTAGTCAGTTGACTTAGTCAAACTGACATGTGGGTCCTACTGTCATTGTCTAAGACTAACTAAGCAGGTTAATTAGTTTAGTTAATTGATTAGATTAATTAAACGCAATTAATTAAGTTAATTAATTTGGTTAATTAATTAATATTTATTATTATTTTTTTATTTTTTATTTATTTTTATTTTTATTTTTTGTCCTGGGGCTGGGGCCCCTTTATCAGTGGGCCAAAGGCCTTATCGGTTCGGTCTAACGGGCGTCGTGTGCAGGGGGTGCGGGCGCAACCCGTAGCCCGATTGGGCGCCTGCACAGGCCAGTGGAGGCGCCAGGCGCGGGTGGCCATGGCCATGGCGAGGCCACAGGCGGAGCGGTGCCGTGGTGAAGCGGCGGCCACCGGAGGAGGGCGCCGGGGCCGTGGAGAGGTGCGGCCGGACCGAACAGCGACCGGCCTTGGTCAGTCACCACGAGAAGGGAAGAGGGGAGGCGGGCGTTAGCCGCGGTGACCGGGGGGCGATGACTGGGGCGATACAGGGGGCCGCGGCGAGGGCGCGCGCGCGAGTGCGCGCGGCCAAGCAGGGGAGTGAGGGCGGCGGTTGCGGTGAGCGCACGGAGAGCGCGGGGTTGCGGGCGTTCGGGCGCGACGAGTGGGATGGCGAGGCATGCACGGGGCGCACGTGCGCGGTGGCCGCGGCGACGAGCGCCGGCGCGCGCGGTGGCGCGTTGAGCAGGGGAGGCCGGTGCGAGTGGCGACGGGGAGACGTGCAGAACGGGCGCAAAGAGGAAGAGGAGGCCGTGGCCTCACCGGTGTTGCAGAGACGAGGGTCGGCGAGGCTCGGTGGAGCCTTTGGGGAGGAGGACGGGGACGACGGCAACATAGAGGGGGAGGTCCGGCGCGGAGGAGTCGAAGAGGAGGACGGTAGGGCAGCTCCGACGACTGTGGGGTCCAGCGGCGTCGGGGGCGATGGGCGTCGCGGTCGGCTCGGGAGAAGGGCGACGGGGTCGGAAGACGGGTGGCGCCGGCGAAAGGGCTTCGGCATCGAGAGATCGAGGGAGATGGGGTAGAGAGCGAGGTGGAGTGGGGGGGGTTTCCCCTTGATCCAGATTGGATCGGGAGGGGGAGAGGGTGTGTCGGTGTCTAGGGTTCGGTGGGGAGGGGGTTATACAGGGGGGGCGACTGGGCCGGCCTGGGGGCCCGATGGCCAGCTGGGCCACGGCACATCAGGGGGTCTCCTTCTTTCTTTTTGCTTTTGCTTTGCTTTTTTTCTTTCCTATTTTATTTATAGTTTCTGTTTTCATATTAGTTTTACTTTACTTTTAGTTTTATAAAATATACCACTAGCCCCTAAATTAGTATTTATAAATACTCTATTGCCACATGAATTTCTCATACCTAATAAAATAGTTTAATGTTTTAATATTTATAAAATGCATTTAATTATTTGTTTAAGCCACTGTTTTATTTAGTTTAGTGTTTTTAATTATTTTATAAAAATGTGATCCTCGACCATAATTACCTAAGCATTATTTGCCACCTCTAGAACATTTAAATTTTAATGTTTGAAAACTTTACCGTTTGACCTGATTTTGAATTTTGAATTCGAACGGGATTGAATCATCGTGAGATTTACGACTGTAAGAGTGGTGACGTGGCATCATTAGCAGAGGTTACTGTAGCTTGATTATCCGGGCGTCACAATTCTCCTCCACTACAAGAAATCTCGTCCCGAGATATAAGAGGTGTGTAAGGGGGAAGAATAGGTTACGAAATCCTAGTGATTCTTCTTGATCGTTGTTGCTCTTCTCGAAGAGGTCGATCCATAACATTGATGTCTTCATCCCTATGCTTCAGTCATCATGATGAAGTCGGCTTCCTTTCTTCGAGATCTCCATCGTTCTTACGAAAGAATAAAGGGTGGGTTATTCCGAGAGAGCGGACCTCTACAAGGTTGACTACCTGGTCGATAACATCGGGGAAGGTGGTAGAAAGTAACTCTCGAATTGAAACTGAAGAAAATATCGAGAGCAAGGTAGAAGGTGCAATAAGAAGTTTCAAGTGGATAGGCAATCATTTGTTGCCTGAAACAGAGTGTGAAAGGGGTTCAAAGCAACGGAAACAAGTATTGTGTTTAATACCAGGATTGAGGATCACACGGAAGGTGGCTCGTGAATTACATACGAGGCCAGGTGCGAGGAACAACCTTAAAAACAGGGGGTGTATAGGAGAGTCAGGTTTCGATCCTGTGGAACTGGGGGTTATGGGCCCACCATGTGGTTAAAGTAGGAAGGGCGTCGACATCTGGCACGGCCATGATAGCAAGACATGTCAGAGAGTAGCCTATCAGTTATGTCGGCAACAAAGTCGGTACCAAGGGCGAGGGACGAAGAGAACCATTTTCCTGCTCGTTGAAAAGAGGCATACCAATAGGCAAAGTTCTTGTCCATCGGGGTTACCGGGATGTCACCAACAATAGTAACAGGGTGTTACTGACAGCATTGTACAACGACGTGTTTACATAAGCAGGAGAATGTTACTGATTAGATCATATAGATCACAAGAAACGTTAAACCAACCAATGGAAAGGAAAATATGATTATCAGATTTAAACAGAAAAATGGAAAGGAAAATGTGTTTAAACACATATTTCAAGGGTATATCCTTCCCAAGGACAAGCAGAGTATGATATCCATGACCGGATATAATGTAGAAAACTCTTTAGGTAGGGGAGAGAAATTTCATGACATTACCCATACAATGGTGTTTGGATAATTGAGCAGGAAACATTTAGCATTGGGCTTCAAATGTTCCTGTTGAAAATCGGAGTACCATAGACATGCCTCGAGATAGCATTGACATGGTCAACAGGTGAAGATCAGACTTTGGAAACAAAAAGGATCCATCAGGAACAACTTATAGAATAAGTCTTACAATTTCCTCACGGAAGAATGACTAACCTTGGCAAAAAGGAAACTATAACAATAGGTCCTCCGGCCAGGTGTGCTAGGCATGACATCACCTTACCGAGTCATATAAAGACCAATGTTATAACTCTTGGAAATGTCCCAACCATCATATCTGACCGAGGTTCAGATCCGATTGGTGTCGGGAAACCTCTGACTTAGGATGCCAGAGAAGAAAAGGTGCAACACAAATTGACGAGATGACAATGTAAGATTCTCGAGAAATGAACTATGGAAGCGAGTTTCGAAACAAGAGTTCATCATTAAACCAAGAAGAGGATGAGGAGGTAGCTGATGAACTCAGTGACACTTCATCGAGAGTTCCAACAAGGTGGTTTTCCACAGTTATGTGAACAAGGAGATATAATTAGTCGGATCAAATGATATAAAGATGTATGCTCGAGGAAAACATACACAATTACACATTGGTTGAAAGGTGCACCCGAAGTATGGTCTTAGGTAGCATGATCAAATGTTAGAATGGTGATTCAGTGATCAATAGTCTAAGAATGAACGTTCGACCATTAACTTCAAAGCAATAGGGTTGCTAGAAGGGCAGAATCCAAACAGCACCGCTCACTTGTTGGTACCCCCGGTTGGAATCAACACGAGGACCCAAGAAAGAATGGTGATGGTGGGAAGTATCACCATACCAAGAATTCTTAAGAGGTGGTGAAATTCCCACGACCTCCTTGACATAAAAGATGGCAATATTCCAAGGTAAAGAAGAACAATTGCTGGATAGCAAGGGTCTCAAGGTATATCACAAAGCACGAACAAGTTTGTGTTGGAGGGAAGGCAATAAGTGGCCGATGATAACACAACTCATCGAGGGCAAGGATGGTATTTCTCTTCATGAATCCGGTTGATATCCTGGAAGAGCTCTTAATGCCGATGATGATCACGATACAATTGTCGAGATATTTCATGAAGATGTAATTGAATGGCAATGACATCAAGTCAAAGGAAGATGAAGCGAAAGGTTATTGGAACCACGAGTACGACACAAACTCGAAAATCAAGCTTGTTGTTCAAGGCGAAATGATATGACGAGAAAAATCAACGTAAGCTTAGCCCATCATCAAAAATTGTGCTCCGAGAAGGACCAGGTAGCACAGTTAAAATCATCAAGACAATGATATAGCCAAACAGGCTAGGAATGGCGTGATCGGGTACAAACTCATACTTAAAGAAGATTACTAAGAGTTGTTGAACCGTAGTGCGGACTCGGCTCAGTTATCGGTGTCTTTGAGTGTTTAATAACTCAGAGCCCATGAAAAATTGTAATCAGTGAGAATGTAGTACTTGATGAAGAACTCATAAGAAGTTATGCAGTTCCAAGATAATCTCGAGATACCAGGGGGGTAATACTCGAAGACGGATCAAAGTAGAGGTTGGACCGGGGTATTGATCCACAGAAGACAAGTGCTTACACTTGCATCGAAAATGGTATTTAAAGGAGAACATGGTCGGAACCACGATTGTAAAAGGGCAGACCCCAGATATAAGATGAACTTATATCAAGGGAATAATTAGTTTTAAAAGAAGCTTTGATGAGAAGATGTACATCGTGTTCATGGGCATGAACATAAAGTTCAAGGTCAACTCCCACTTCTCCAATGTATAACCTTTCATTCACTTCTCACTTTCGAGGAAGTTGTAGTGTTGAAATTTTATCTGGCAAAATACCAGGAGTGTATGACTCGTGAAAACTTTCGGGTTCACACGGTTTAGAGAAGGCATATGTTCAACCCATCAGGTTATCGTGGAAATATATACCACAAGCTTCAATAGTAGATATCACCAGCTCGAAAGCAGAGCATGGTTGGCCAAATCAGAGAATAGGATTTACCAACGACATTATGTATCAGGGAAAGAACTTCCAAAGTGATTGAATATGAGGGACGTTGTCGGGTAAAATCTAACAAAGGATCCGATGGTTCTCAAAGGATCTGCTGTAAGCATCGGTACTCAACAGAGGAAGAAACAATGCAAAGGCATTGGATGCTAGAAACAACTAACTAATCAAAGCTTAATGCAAAGAAATTTTATGATTTCCAAATCAAGGGATCAGAAGCAATCGTTCTGATTGAAAATGAATAAGTTCAATAGACTTAGAAGCACAACCGGTCAAGGCATTGATTGGTTAAGAACCAGCTCATGTTTAAAATGACGTCTGAGCCAGGAAGATAATTTAAAAGGATCAACTGATGATTGCGTGCTTTCACACACATGTTGAATCGATAGGATCAAAATGATGGTGTCAAAGGATACTAATGAATATTGCTACACATATGGAAAGCATCCATATTGCAAGCAGACAAGTATTTGCCGAGCAATAGTTTGAGGAGGATACTCGAAAGATCGGGTAGTATTTCCAAGTATTTTGAAAAGCATATGAACAACTGCGGATAAGCGGATACTCGATAAGTGCGAGAATTATCCGTAGGGGTATTCAGGTGACAAAGAACAGCAAGGCGTTAAGCTCAAAGGATTATCGAAACAATGACGAGTATTTCGGGGTATCTTGTAATAACAAGACCAACTAGGAATAAAAGTAAAAATGACAGGCGTAAGTATTTACCCATAGGGATTTTTCGGTGGTAGGGAATTGCAAAAGCAATAGGCATAAGGTCTCGAGAAAATATCGGAGAGTATTGTCAGAATATTCCGTTGAAGCAGTCGACCATCCGTAATGAAAGGGTTCTCCGACAGGAAGTGGTAGCGAGAACCTAGAGTTAGATTTTAGCAAAATCATTTAACCCGAATAGAAGAGAGATCAGAATCCCAGAGTATAGACGAGGAGTAAAAGATCCTAATACCACCCAAATGGCGACGTGGGCCCATGGGCCGCACATCCATGTTAGTAAAACAGTTTTCAATGTCTAGACTCGACTTCGGCCAAGGAGTTGGAAAGGGGATTCCTACAGGCAGTCGGCTCTGATACCAACTTGTGACGCCCCCGATTCAATCATACACTAATCATACATGCAAACGTGTACGATCAAGATCAGGGACTCACGGGAAGATATCACAACACAACTCTACAAATAAAATAAGTCATACAAGCATCATATTACAAGCCAGGGGCCTCGAGGGCTCGAATACAAGAGCTCGATCATAGACGAGTCAGCGGAAGCAACAATATCTGAGTACAGACATAAGTTAAACAAGTTTGCCTTAAGAAGGCTAGCACAAACTGGGATATAGATCGAAAGAGGCACAGGCCTCCTGCCTGGGATCCTCCTAACTACTCCTGGTCGTTGTCAGCGGGCAGCACGTAGTAGTAGGCACCTCCGGTGTAGTAGGAGTCGTCGTCGATGATGGCGTCTGGATCCTGGGCCCCAACATCTGGTTGCGGCAACCGGGTAGAAGGGATAGGGGGAAAAGAGGAAGAAAGCAACCGTGAGTACTCATCCAAAGTACTCGCAAGCAAGGAGCTACACTACATATGCATGGGTAAATGTGTAAAGGACCATATCGGTGGACTGAACTGCAGAAAGCCAGAATAAGAGGGGGATAGCTAATCCTTTCGAAGACTACGCTTCTGGCAGCCTCCGTCTTGCAGCATGTAGAAGAGAGTAGACTGAAGACCTCCAAGTAGCATCGCATAGCATAACCCTAACCGATGATCCTCCCCTCGTCGCCCTGTGAGAGAGCGATCACCGGTTGTATTTGGCACTTGGAAGGGTGTGTTTTATTAAGTATCCGGTTCTAGTTGTCATAAGGTCAAGGTACAACTCCAAGTCGTCCTGTTATCGAAGATCACAGCTATTCGAATAGATTAACTTCCCTGCAGGGGTGCACCACATTCCCCAACACGCTCGATCCCATTTGGCCGGACACACTTTTCTGGGTCATGCCCGGCCTCGGAAGATCAGCACGTCGCAGCCCTACCTAGGCACAACAGAGAGGTCAGCACGCCAGTCTAAATCCTATGGCGCAGGGGTCTGGGCCCATCGCCCTTTGCACACCTGCACGTTGCGAACGCGGCCGGAAGTAGAACTAGCCCCCTTAATACAAGAGCAGGCTTACGGTACAATCCGGCGCGCGCCACTCAGTCGCTGACATCACGAAGGCTTCGGCTGATACCACGACGCCGGGATACCCATAACTACTCCCGCGTAGATGGTTAGTGCGTATAGACCAAATGGCCAGACTCAGATCAAATACCCAAATCTCGTTAAGCGTGTTAAGTATCTGCGAACGCCGACCAGGGCCAGGCCCACCTCTCTCCTAGGTGGTCTCAACCTGCCCTGTCGCTCCGCCACAAAGTAACAGTCGGGGGCCGTCGGGAACCCAGGCCCACCACTACCTGGATGGAGCCACCTGCCCCTTCAGCCCCCATGTCCGAACAGTATCACAGGTAATGTATCAATGTAGAGTATATAGTATATGCCCGTGATCACCTCCCGAAGTGATCACGGCCCAGTAGTATAGCATGGCAAACGGACAAGGGTGTAGGGCCACTGATGGAACACTAGCATCCTATAATAAGCAGTAGGATAGCAGGTAATGGTAACAACAATAGTAGCAAGGACAGGCTATGCATCAGGATAGGAATAACGGAAAGCAGTAACATGCTACACTACTCTAATGCAAGCAGTATAGAGAAGAGTAGGCGATATCTGGTGATCAAAGGGGGGCTTGCCTGGTTGCTCTGGCAAGAGAGAGGGGTCGTCAACTCCATAGTCGTACTGGGTAGCAGCGGCGTCAGTCTCGGTGTCTAGCGAGAGAAGAGGGGGGAGAAACAATAAATATTTAAGCAAACAGATGCAAGACATGACAAGGCGTGATGCTAGGTGTGCCACTAACGCGGTACGAGGTGGTACCGGTGAAGGGGGAAACATCCGAGAAAGTATCCCCGGTGTTTCGCGTTTTCGGGCAGAGGAGCCGGAGGGGGAAAGTTGCGAGTTTGCTATGCTAGGGATGTGTGGCGGACAAACGGGCTGCACATCCGGATTCGTCTCGTCGTTCTGAGCAACTTCCATGTACAAAGTTTTTTCATCCGAGCTACAGTTTAATTTATATTAATTTTTAAAGATTTAATTTATTTTTAGAATTAACAGAATTAATTTAATTAGAAATTGCAATTATAACGTCAGCATGATGTCAGGGTGATGTCAGCAGTCAACTAGTCAGTTGACTTAGTCAAACTGACATGTGGGTCCTACTGTCATTGTCTAAGACTAACTAAGCAGGTTAATTAGTTTAGTTAATTGATTAGATTAATTAAACTCAATTAATTAAGTTAATTAATTTGGTTAATTAATTAATATTTATTATTATTATTATTAATTTTATTTTTTTATTTTTTTATTTTTTTTGTCCTGGGGCTGGGGCCCCTTTATCAGTGGGCCAAAGGCCTTATCGGTTCGGTCTAACGGGCGTCGTGTGCAAGGGGGTGCAGGCGCAACCCGTAGCCCGATTGGGCGCCTGCACAGGCCAGTGGAGGCGCCAGGCGCGGGTGGCCATGGCCACGGCGAGGCCACGGGCGGAGCGGTGCCGTGGTGAAGCGGCGGCCACCGGAGGAGGGCGCCGGGGCCGTGGAGAGGTGCGGCCGGACCGTACGGCGACCGGCCTTGGTCAGTCACCACGGGCAGGGAAGAGGGGAGGCGGGCGTTAGCCGCGGTGACCGGGGGGCGATGACTGGGGCGGTACAGGGGGCCGCGGCGAGGGCGCGCGCGCGAGTGCGCGCGGCTAAGCAGGGGAGTGAGGGCGGCGGTTGCGGTGAGCGCACGGAGAGCGCGGGGTTGCGGGCGTTCGGGCGCGACGAGTGGGATGGCGAGGCGTGCACGGGGCGCACGCGCGCGGTGGCCGCGGCGACGAGCGCCGGGCGCGCGCGGTGGCGCGTCGAGCAGGGGAGGCCGGTGCGGGTGGCGACGGTGAGACATGCAGAACGGGCGCAAAGAGGAAGAGGAGGCCGTGGCCTCACCGGCGTTGCAGAGATGAGGGTCGGCGAGGCTCGGTGCAGCCTTTGGGGAGGAGGACGGGGACGACGGCAACGTAGAGGGGGAGGTCCGGCACGGAGGAGTCGAAGAGGAGGACGGCAGGGCAGCTCCGACGACGGCGGGGTCCAGCGGCGTCGGGGGCGATGGGCGTCGCGGTCGGCTCGGGAGAAGGGCGACGGGGTCGGAAGACGGGTGGCGCCGGCGAAAGGGCTTCGGCATCGAGAGATCGAGGGAGATGGGGTAGAGAGCGAGGTGGAGTGGGGGGGTTTTCCCCTTGATCCAGATTGGATCGGGAGGGGGAGAGGGTGTGTCGGTGTCTAGGGTTCGGTGGGGAGGGGGTTATACAGGGGGGCGACTGGGCCGGCCTGGGGGCCCGATGGCCAGCTGGGCCACGGCACATCAGGGGGTCTCCTTCTTTCTTTTTGCTTTTGCTTTGCTTTTTTTTCTTTCCTATTTTATTTATAGTTTCTGTTTTCATATTAGTTTTACTTTACTTTTAGTTTTATAAAATATACCACTAGCCCCTAAATTAGTATTTATAAATACTCTATTGCCACATGAATTTCTCATACCTAATAAAATAGTTTAATGTTTTAATATTTATAAAATGCATTTAATTATTTGTTTAAGCCACTGTTTTATTTAGTTTAGTGCTTTTAATTATTTTATAAAAATGTGATCCTCCACCATAATTACCTAAGCATTATTTGCCACCTCTAGAACATTTAAATTTTAATGTTTGAAAACTTTACCGTTTGACCTGATTTTGAATTTTGAATTTGAACGGGATTGAATCATCGTGAGATTTACGACTGTAAGAGTGGTGACGTGGCATCATTAGCAGAGGTTACTGTAGCTTGATTATCCGGGCGTCACACATGGTGAAGTACTTAGCACATGCCGCATCATCCACATCAAGCATCTCCATGGCCATCTCATAGCTCTCCACTCATGTCTCTGGGGGTTGATCCGCCGTGTAATTTGGTACCTTGCGCGAGCCCTTGAAATCCTTGGGCAGGCGCACATTGCGTAAAGCGGGGACATGGCAAGGCACCCCCAAAGAGCTAGAAGTAACACCGGGTTCGACCGAAATAGTTGGACGAACCGGCGTAAGCTGCTGAGCCTGATACTGTGCGGCTAACTCGGCCTCCCTGCGCGCTCGGGCCCGGTCCACCACTTCCTGAGTGTTATCAGCACCACCCGCCGGGTTGTTGCCGCGGGGTGCTCCACGTCGTTCATTACTTGACACTGCTGGTTCATCCATACGCCTGCTATAGCTCCGGCTTGGACGAGGGGTCGAGTGGACCCGGTCGCGGCTGTAGGAGTACGCTTCCTGTTGGACCAAAGCTGTCCTAAGAAGCTCCTTGACCCGTCGTGTCTCTACCGCCTGCGGCGAGTTACCTTCAATCGGAATGGCCTCCAGCCGTGCAGCAGCGAAAACGAGATTGTCCATTGGGTTGGAGTAGTGACCCGGAGGTGTTGAAACAGCCTGAGGTATAACAGTGTTTTGACGAGGCGGATTCATCGGACGGGGCTGAACCGGCGCACCGGTCCTCGGAGCTTCCGGCTGGTTTCCCTCCAGCGGATTGCTGGTTCCTGCTCTTGGGGTGTTGAAAAGGTCTCTGGCCTCGAAATCCGAAGGCAAACGAGATCGGTACTTCCTCTTCATGACTTCATGCGACGCGTTCTGGTCCAACATGAGCCTGTAGGCTTGTGCATCTAAAGCGGCCCGCTCCGTGGTCATCCTGGCACTCTCAGCTGCCAGGTCCGCCTTGGCCTGGGTGATCTGTTCCTTCACCTTCGCAATCTCTGCGTTGTGGACTTCCTGATCCGCCGGATTAGCTTCTGCCATAAGCACAGCCAATGCATCAAATAGATCTGATAGAACTTGAGCCGGCGGGCGTGCAGAGCTTCCTGCCCCGGCAGCTGTCCCCGCTACTGAACCGGAGGTTATTGGCGCAACGGTCGAACAATGAAGCGCTGCTTGTGTGCCGGCCATGAATATTCCAACTCGGTTGGGTAGATCAGAAGGGTCCGGAATACTGTCGCCATCGGAACAGCCCCCAATCCGGCCATCTTGTAGCTGATATAGAGATTCGGTTTCTCCGGTTGATGACTCGTCGCCGGAATAAACGACATTCTCGCCGCGAGATTCCGATTCATCCTCGTAACTTCCTTCATGGATGACTCCCACGAAGGCACGCTTCATGGCCGGTTTAACCCGTCCAAACCACGCACGCTGAGCCGTTTCGACGAGGTCGGTGCAGATGTCCGGCTCAGGGCCCGGTTCACCGATCTTGCCGATGAAAACGTGTATGCCACCAAAGGGGACCCGGTACCCGTACTCAACTGAGCCGGCCTCGGGGCCCCAGCCTGCATCATCGATGTAGAGCTTGCCGCGACGATCTTAGTCATCCGGCCCACAGCGTAGCCCTTGAGTCCTTCAAAGCGGCCCTCCAAGAACTTGAAACCATCGTGCGATAGCCCCATGGTGGGTGCCAACTGTCGTGGTTTTGTCACGGCAGATGTCCTAGAGAAATGACTTAGTCGTGGAGCCATCGCGACGGGTTAGCTTGAAGAGGTTAAAGCGGACACAGGGACGCAAGAGAGTTTATACTAGTTCGGCCCCTTCGATGAAGGTAAAAGCCTACGTCTAGTTGTGATGGGATTGATGGGGTTTCGATGACTAGGGAGCAAACAAGCTTCGCCTATGTCTCGAGTTGTTGTCTGTTGTCTGGACCGCCGCCGGGTCGTCCCCTTATATACACGGGTGACGCCCGTCGGTTCACAGATTCCCAATACCGGCTCATAGATGTGTCCAGTTTGGTCTCTACTTATTCCTAACTTACAATACAAGTTACATACCAACGCCAGTTTAGGGCTACAGGCCTTGAATCGACTATGGGCCTTGAGCCCTCATCTGCCTTCTTGGGTTTCAACATGGTTAACTACTGAAGAAGTTAACCCGGCCCAGATAGGCCGGTTTACGCCCAGTAGTGATATCCTCAACAGGTAGTACAAGAGTAGATCTACCATAAGATCAGAGAGGCTAAACCCTAGAAGCTAGCCTATGGTATGATTGTCTGTTATTGTGTCCTACGGACTAAAACCCTCCGGTTTATATGGACACCGGAGGGGGCTAGGGTTACACAAGGTCGGTTACAAAGGAGGAGATATCCATATCCGTACTTCCTAGCTTGCCTTCCACGCCAAGTAGAGTCCCATCCGGACACAAGACGAAGTCTTCAATCTTGTATCTTCATAGTCCAATAGTCCGGCCAAAGGATATAATCCGGCTGTCCGGAGACCCCTAATTCCGGACTCCCTCAATCACCATGCTGACCGACCACGAGGTCGCGGCGATATAGAGCAACAACGGCTCCTTCTCGGCCGGGGCGGCCAGGACAGGTGCGGTGGAGAGCAGGTGATTGAGATCCTGGAAGGCTTCATCCACCCGGTCGTTCCACTCGAACGGCGTCATCTTCATCATCAGTTGATACAGGGGCAAGGCCCTCTCGCCCAACCGGCTGACCGAGGCCAAGAAGCCGATGAACTTCTAGACATCGCGCAGCCGAGCTGGCTTGCGCATGCGCTCAATGGCCTTGATCTTCTCCGGGTTCGCCTCAATGCCGCGCTCCGAGATGAGGAAGCCGAGTAGCTTTCCGGCCGGGACGCCGAAAACACATTTCTTTGGGTTGAGCTTGACCTTGTATTCACGCAGGTTGGCGAAGGTTTCCTTCAAATCGTCGAGGAGCATGAGGTGCTGCTTGGTCTTCACCATGATGCCTTCCATGTAGACGTGGATGTTGCGGCCAAGTTGCGGCAATAGGCATTTCTGCATGTAGCACTAGAAGGTGGCGCCGACGTTCTTCAAACCGAATGACATAGTGATGTAGCAATATGCCCCAAAAGGCGTGATGAAGGACGTCTTCAAGGCGTCGGACGAGTCCAGCTTGATCTGATGATAGCCGGAGTAAGCATCCAGGAAGGACAGGAGCTCGTACCCGGTGGTGGAGTCGATGACTTGGTCGATCCGCAGGAGGGCGAATGGTTCTTTGGGGCAGGCCTTGTTCAGGTTGGTGTAATCGATACACATCCGCTAGGTCTTGTTCTTCTTCAGGACGAGGACTGGGTTGGCCGGCCACTCGGGGTGAAACACTTCCATGATGAAGCTGGCCGACAAGAGTTTGGCGACCTCTTCACCGATGGTCCTTCTCTTTCTCTTCGGAAAAGCGTCGCAGGGGTTGACGGACAGGCTTGGCATCCTTGCGGACGTGGAGTTTGTGCTCGGCGTACTTCCTTGGGATACCCGGCATGTCCTTGGGGGTCCATGCAAAAATATCCCGATTCTCACGGAGGAAGTTGACAAGCTCGCCTTCCTATTTCCTGTCGAGGCACGTGCCTACGACAACGTACTTGCTGCAGCTGGGATTCTCTGGGTTCAGCTTCACCTTCTTAGTCTCTTTGGAGGGCTTGAACACGACTTCGTCGGCCGGCTCCTCGGTCGGGATCCGGGTGGCCGACGCCTCCTGGGCCAAGGCGACGATCCGGTCGAGTTGGCACCGCTCCCCGGCTACGACCAGCGACTCGGCTAGCTTGGCACCGTCTTGGGCACAGTCCAGGGACTTGTGGTAGTCGCCGGTGATGGTGATGAGGCCCTTTGGACCCAGCGGCTTCATCTTCAGGTAGGCGTAGTGGGGGACCGCCATGAACATGGCGAGCGCAGGCCTACCCAGCAGCGTGTGGTACGCGCTGGACAGGTCCACTACCTCGAACCAGATCGGCTCGCGTTGGAAGTGGTTGCTGTCGCCATATAGGACGTCGAGCCGGATCCGGCCGATCAGAGAGCAGGAGAGGCCGAGAACGGTGAAGTGGAAGATCATCCGGGTCGGTTCCAGGTCCTTGGCCTTGAGGCCGAGCTTGGTCATGGTGTCGCGGTAGAGAATGTTGATGCTGCTGCCGCCGTTGACGAGAACCCGGGAGAACTTGCACGTGCGCCGGGGCACGACTATGGTGGGGTCGAGGACGAGAGCGTAACCACCCGGGTTCGGCATGACGGCCAGGTGGTCGTCCCGGGTCCAGGTGACCGGGCGTTCCGACCAATGCATATACTCCGTCTTGGCTGGGACAACAGTGTTCACCTCCTGCCGAAGGAGGCGCTCACTGCGCTCGTCGTCGCCGAGGCTAGTGAAGATGACATAGGTCGTGTTCTGGGCCGGGTATGGGTCGTTGCGCATCGCGCCGGTGGCCGGAGGCAGTGGCGGAGGTGCGTTGCCCCGCTTCCGGAGCCGGAGCCGGAGGAGGCGGGATGTCGCCCCTGGCAATGCGCTTGGTGATGGGGCACTATCGAAGCGTGTGCGTAGATGGCCTCGCACCGCTGTGGTGCTTGCAGGGAGCGTCGAGCATCTCCTTGAAACTCATCGCGGGCTGCCATGCCGTTTTGCCGGTGCTCCGACGTTTGGTGGTCGGGTCGGCCGCTGGCGCCTGCTCGGCGGCCGCGATGAGTCGGTTGTCGTAGCACTGAGCCGGTTGATCGGCTTTGTGCTTGTTCTGCTGGTTGTGCTACTGCCGGCTTCCCTCACCGGTCGGCTTCGGAGGCGGCACCGGCTTTGCCTTGCCGGCTTCATCCAGCGCCACCTGGATTTTCATGGCAGAGTCGGCGTTGGCATACTTGTCCGTCGTTACCATGAGCGCGACCATAGTGGCCGGCTCAGAGCGCAAGAGCTTGTGCTTGAGGAGGGTGCCGTCTTGGCACCAGTTGACGAAGTACTGGGTGGCTTGAACCTTGTGGACGCCCTCGCAGCTGTTCTGGATCTCGGTCCAGCGTGCGAGGTACTCGCAGCCAGTTTCCGCCGGCCCTTGCACGCACATGGCGAGCTGACTGGGGCGGCCGGGTCGCTTGTAGGTGCCAGTGAAGTTGCGCATGAAAGCTTGCTCGAAATCGACCCACGTGTTGATGCTGCCTGCCGGCAGACTGTTCAACCAGGTGCGGGCTGACCCCTGGAGCATGAGAGGCACATAGCGCACGGCGAGGCGGTGGTTGCCGCCGGCGATACCGATGGCGGTGGTGTAGTCAGTGAGCCAGTCCTCCGGCTTCACAGTGCCATTGTACTTGGGGGTGTCGCGGGGGAGCGTAAACCCTTCGGTGAAAGGCTCGCCCCGGATGCGTGGCTCGAAGCACGCCGGTCCGACGAGGCCGGTCTCCTCCAGCTCCTAGGAGAGGGCGAGTCGGTCAAGATGGTGATGAGCGTCGGTGTTGTCAATGTCACGTGGACCCAGCTGGTCGGTGACTGCACCGCGGGGGGCCGGCTGGCCTGCAGCCGGACGTCGGCCGGGTTGGAGTAGGGGATCAAGGCGGCGCTGGGACTCGGAGGCTGGCTCGTCCGCCAAGCCGCCAGCGGCCGTCAGGGCGGGATTGCGCTGGGTCCGGGTGCGGCCGGAGTGCGCCTCGCCGGCTGGCGAAGACACCGTGTGCTAGATATCGCCGGGTCCTGCGACACGAACGAACCCGGATCCGCCGGCTTGGCGAGTTGGTTGAGGTGGTCCTACTGCGTGTTAGCCGCAGCGAGGAGGTCGTTCACCCTCTTGAGGTAGTCCTACAGCTCTTCGCCCGCGAGCTGATCTATGCTGGTCGCGGCCGCCAGGGCGGCGCGCATGTTCTTCGCGGGAGTCTCGTAGACGGGAGGGAGGGCGCCGAAGGCGTGTCCGATCGCACCATCCCGGGCTCGCACGTCGGTGACCCGGCTTGGCTCGGGGGCGGCAGGCGTGAAGCCGTAGGCGGTGTTGCACTCTAGCTGGGCGGAGTCGAGGCGACGGTGTGTGGCGGCGAGTGTCTCGGTGAGGTCCAGCAGGCGCTGGCGGTCGTCGTCGAGGCGGGTCCGGACCTCGGCGATGTTGGAGGCGTCGATGTCGGTGCCGATGGGAACGCGGAGGCTCAATATCGTGGCGCGCAATGGGTTGGGCGAGCCGGCCCTATCCGCTGCGGCCTTAGCTTCGGCGGCCTTCCTTGTCGCGCTTGACGATGAGGAGGCGTCGATGTCGATGATGAAAACCTCCACGCAGAGGTCCATCGCGCCGGTGGGAGCGACGTCGCTGATGGAGAGCAGGGAGTCGGAAAAGCTAAGTACCTCGCGGGGGTACTTGCCGTCCATTGGCGTGTTGGAGATGCGCAGCATGGCGAAGGAATTAGCGAGCGCGTCGATGACGTCGTCCGCCAGCGTGACGGGCTCGTCGGAGTCGGAGAGGATCCCCGTCTGAAGCATGCTGACGGCCAGGACCTCGAGCTGCCCCACGGTGGGCGCCAACTGTCGTGGTGGGCGCACGGCAGATGCCATGGGATGGCTAAAGAGAGGAGGAGGCTCGAGGGCACTAGTGGGATCCACTAGCGCAAGACACAAGACATACCCAGGTTTGGGGCTCTCCGGAGAAATAACACCCCTAGTCCTGCCGAGTGTGGTTTATATGTAACAGTACAAAGTTGCTCCTAGAGCTGTATGGATGGAGAAGGAGGTCTGGCCAAGGCTTAGTCTGCTCCCTCTCCTCGGGTGTTGCTTTGTGTGTGATCGATTGTGTGAATGAAGTGGGTTCTGCCCATATGCGAGGGGCTCCTCGGGGGGGTGTTATAGGTCAACCCCCAGGGGTACAAGGGTAATATTACAAGGCCGTAGGGCCGGCTTGTCAGTGTCTAGGAACCCCGTGCCAGGACCCGCCGGGTGCCAGGGCTCGTCGGGTTCTCTAGGCGCGGGCCCCATGCGCCTAGGGGGCACTATGTGCCGTCTTGTCGATCGTCAGGGCATGGCCGGGTTGAGTCGGGTACAGTGGCGCTCCGTCAGGTCGCCGCTTGTGGGCGTCATTGGTCACGCTGGGACACTGTTGCCACGCCCGTCCTAGTCAGTGGGTAGGCATAGGGCACTGTAGCCATGCCGGCCCTAGTCAGCGGGTAGGTAGAGGGCACTGTTGGCTTGTCCGGCTGACTAGAGGCATGGGCGGGGTACAGTGGCATTGATCATTAGCTGGTGGAGACTCGTCCCATCGTATGGCTGGGATGGGACGGCCTCTCACCCTTGGCCGGGTTTGGAGAACACGCCAAGGGCGGTGCTGGCTTGCTGGAGAAGTCTTGAGCTTGGTTGTTGGGGCCGAGTCGAGGAGCCTGACCGGGTCGGCCTGCTTGGCCGGATCGACCGACCTGGCCGAGTATGGATGGAGAAGGAGGTCTGGCCAAGGCTTAGTCTGCTCCCTCTCCTCGGGTGTTGCTTTGTGTGTGATCGATTGTGTGAATGAAGTGGGTTCTGCCCATATGCGAGGGGGCTCCTCGGGGGGGGGGGTGTTATAGGTCAACCCCCAGGGGTACAAGGGTAATATTACAAGGCCGTAGGGCCGGCTTGTCAGTGTCTAGGAACCTCGTGCCAGGACCCGCCGGGTGCCAGGGCTCGTCGGGTTCTCTGGGCGTGGGCCCCATGCGCCTAGGGGGCACTATGTGCCGTCTTGTTGATCGTCAGGGCATGGCCGGGTTGAGTCGGCTACAGTGGCGCTCCGTCAGGTCGCCGCTTGTGGGCGTCATTGGTCACGCTGGGACACTGTTGCCATGCCCGGCCTAGTCAGTGGGTAGGCATAGGGCACTGTAGCCATGCCGGCCCTAGTCAGCGGGTAGGTAGAGGGCACTGTTGGCTTGTCCGGCTCACCAGAGGCATGGGCGGGGTACAGTGGCATTGATCATTAGCTGGTGGAGACTCGTCCCATCGTATGGCTGGGATGGGACGGCCTCTCACCCTTGGCCGGGTTTGGAGAACACATCAAGGGCGGTGCTGGCTTGCTGGAGAAGTCTTGAGCTTGGTTGTTGGGGCCGAGTCGAGGAGCCTGACCGGGTCGGCCTGCTTGGCCGGATCGACCGACCTGGCCGAGTCGAGCAACTCGGGCAAGGTCGGGCCAGATTGAGGGGCGATGATGGCCCTGTTGCTTTCGAAAAGGATCTGGGTTCCGTTGCCTGCCTGGGTGTAATGCCCCGGATACAACTTTCCATATTTGTAACTCCGACTCTTGCCTTTTCCGGAGTTGCGACATGAGATTCCCTTCGTGGTTGGGTTTTGTCTTCGTTTTGCTTTTTGTCCTTGTCCTGCATTTCATATCATGTCATCATGTGCATCTCATTTGCATACGTGTTCGTCTCATGCATCCGAGCATTTTCCCCGTTGTCCGTTTTGCAATCCGACACTCCTATGTCCTCCGGTGTTCCCCCATTTGTCTCTTTTCATGAGCGGGTGTTAAACGTTCTCGGAATGGACTGAGATTTGCCAAGCGGCCTTGGTACACCACTGATAGACCGCTTGTCAAGATTCGTGCCATTTGGAGTCCGTTTGATACTGCAATGGCTAACCGGGAAACCGTAAAGGCCCCGTGTGTGTTACAGCCCAACACTCCTCCAAAACAGCCCAATAACACTTCCAAACCTCTTCCATGTCCTCCGCCGTCGGATCACGATTGTGTGGGCGAAAACTACACCTCATTTGGACACTCCTACCTCCTCCTAGCTATATATATGTGATCCCCTCCGATTTTCGCGCAGTCAAACCCTAAAAATCCCCTCCTCGCGCCGACGGACACGTCCGCTCGCGCCGGAAAAAATCGCGCGGCCGCCCCGAGCCACTCACCGCCCGCCACCTGTCCCTGGCCACCACCCCCCGCCAGGCCCTCTCGGGCCCATCGCCGGCCCTCCTGGCCCAGGCCGTGTGCGCCGCCGCCGCTTGTCCCCCTCCGCGCCTCCCAGCGCCAAGCCGCCGCTCGCCTTCGCCAGCCGCCGCCTTCATCGCCAGCTCCGACGCCAGCCGCCACCGCTGACCTCATGGGCCGCACCGCTCCGTCTCCGGTCGCCTCTGCCCCGCCGCCTCTCCTCTTCCCCGACCAGATCCGGCGAGGATCCGGCCGGATCTCGCCGTCCCGACGTGCCCGCGTCTCCCCGTCGTCTCCCTCCTCTCCGGCGGCTCCTTCGGCGATCTCCGGTGATCCTCGACGTCCGTGCCGAAGAACCCTAAATCTGTTTCGCGGGGTAAAATATCCACCAAGTCTTTATCTCTGCCACTTTTTCATGTCCTGTTCGTCATGCCATAACTTTGTGCTCATAGCTCCGTTTTGTGCGTGTGTTATATCAAAATGTTCATTGGGAGATGCTCTTCATTTCATTCCATTGTGGTATTCTTGTTTGAGTCCATCTTGATGCCCAAATCACTGGTGCAAGAGTGATATAAAATGTTTGCTCCTGTTACTTATCAGTTTAGGGTGATTTGTCATTTTTGCCACATTTTGTTGTGTGCTGCATATGGGTATGAGTCCTACATGTGTTTTGATCTATACCATGCCATCTTTATAGGGTTCTATGCCATGTATTTTAGTGATCTATGTGGTGACTAGCACAAGCATGCAAAGTAGCCTTCGTGTTATTGCTGATTTCAGGATCTTAGAATTTCACTAAGTTTTTGCTCTGTTGTTATTTTTATGCCACGTATTCATGTTGCTACAGTGAGATCCATGCTTGTATTGAGTATCTTCAATAAGGATGATTTGGACATATGGTTGTGCTCTATTCATCCATGCCCCGTTTGTAATTATGGAGTGCTCTAGCATGTCTTAATCCTGCTCTACTTTTGCTATAAAATGTTCCTGGCAGATTGTTTACATGTTAATCAATTTTGCCATGGTCATTGTAGTTGATCCAAGCATGCTATAAACTTGTTATTGCCATGGTTAGTCTTATGATCACGTCTTATTGCTATTGCTATGCTTAATTTGTCCTACAAGGCTTTGTGGTGAGTGAATCGAGCTTGCAATGATCCCTTCATAATTCTGTTTATGCCATGATCAGTTTTCTGCTAAGTCTGAATCTGTTAACAAAACTTGCTATGTTTACATGGGTGCCATCATATTTTCTGTGCCTTTTTGGCTCACGATCAGTAAGGGACTTTTGTTCTATGCTTTGAGTAGATTCAGTCCATGGTTTTTTGCTATGATATGATCCTATAGCATGTTGTTTTCTTGATTTAAACATGGCTTCCTGATGTTAATTCCTGGCATGCTAGTATTTTCACTAAGTCTGTGATGCTGATATCTTTTGCACTTTTGCCATGCTTGTTTGAACCTGTTCTAGTGTGCTTTAGCCGTAGCTCAGTGTTCATCTTTTGTCAAGCATCTTGAGTAGATCACTGCCATATGCTTTTTTCTATGTTGGAGTACAGTAGCTTAGTTTCTTGTTGCATTCTAGATGGCATCGTGCTGTTAATCGCATAATTGTGCCATTATTGTTTTGCTTGCCATTTGCAAACAGTGCATCCGATTCCGGGGATCTTTATATCGATTTCGACCGAAATCATCTCATCTTTCCAGTGGCAGACTTGGTTTGCCAAGTTGATGCCTTGATCAATCTTTCCCTTCCGGAGCACGCATATGCATTGCATATCACATCTCGCATATCATGCCATGTTTTGCATCATGTTGCTTGCGCATTGCACCGTGATTGATTGTTGGTCCTTTGCTTGTGTTCTTGCTTTGGGTAGAGCCGGGAGACGAGTACGTGATCGAGGAACCCATTGAGTACGCTTACGAGGATCTAGCTTTCGTCAACTCGGAGAACTTTGCAGGCAAGATGACCATACCCTCGGAATCACTTCTATCTTTGCTTGCTAGTTGCTCGCTCTTTTGCTATGCCGCGATACCTACCACTTGCTTTATCATGCCTCCCATATTGCGTTGTCAAGCCTCTAACCCACCTTTCCTAGAAAACCGTTTTTTGGCTACGTTACCGCTTTGCTCAACCCTTCTTATAGCGTTGCTTGTTGCAGGTGAAGATGAAGTTTGTTCCATGTTGGAACATGGATATTTTTGGAATATCATTATTATATCTTATTTACTTTAATGCATCTATATACTTGGTAAAGGGTGGAAGGCTCGGCCTTATGCCTGGTGTTTTGTTCCACTCTTGCCGCCCTAGTTTCCATCATACCGGTGTGATGTTCCTTGATTTTGCGTTCCTTACGTGGTTGGGTGTTATGGGAACCCCTTGACACTTTTCTTTGAATAAAACTCCTCCAGCAAGGCCCAACCTTGGTTTTAACATTCTCCACCTAAGCCTTTTTCCCTTGGGTTCTGCAGACTCAAGGGTCATCTTTATTTTAAACCCCCGGGCCAGTGCTCCTCCGAGTGTTGCTCCAAACTGGGCGATGTCCGGCGCCCCCTGGGCAGCCAGGTTCAAGGTCGGGCCAGATTGAGGGGCGATGATGGCCCCGTTGTTTTCGAAAAGGAGCTGGGTTCCGTTGCCTGCCTGGGTGTAATGCCCCGGATACAACTTTCCATATTTGTAACTCCGACTCTTGCCTTTTCCGGAGTTGCGACATGAGATTCCCTTCGTGGTTGGGTTTTGTCTTCGTTTTGCTTTTTGTCCTTGTCCTGCATTTCATATCATGTCATCATGTGCATCTCATTTGCATACGTGTTCATCTCATGCATCCGAGCATTTTCCCCGTTGTCCGTTTTGCAATCCGACACTCCTATGTCCTCCGGCGTTCCCCCTTTTGTCTCTTTTCATGAGCGGGTGTTAAACGTTCTCGGAATGGACTGAGATTTGCCAAGCGGCCTTGGTACACCACTGATAGACCGCTTGTCAAGATTCGTGCCATTTGGAGTCCGTTTGATACTGCAATGGCTAACCGGGAAACCGTAAAGGCCCCGTGTGTGTTACAGCCCAACACTCCTCCAAAACAGCCCAATAACACTTCCAAACCTCTTCCATGTCCTCCGCTGTCGGATCACGATTGCGTGGGCGAAAACTACACCTCATTTGGACACTCCTACCTCCTCCTAGCTATATATATGTGATCTCCTCCGATTTTCGCGCAGTCAAACCCTAAAAATCCCCTCCTCGCGCCGACGGACACGTCCGCTCGCGCCGGAAAAAATCGGGCGGCCGCCCCGAGCCACTCACCGCCCGCCACCTGTCCCTGGCCACCGCCCCCCGCCAGGCCCTCTCGGGCCCATCGCCGGCCCTCCTGGCCCAGGCCGTGTGCGCCGCCGCCGCTTGTCCCCCTCCGCGCCTCCCAGCGCCAAGCCGCCGCTCGCCTTCGCCAGCCGCCGCCTTCACCGCCAGCTCCGATGCCAGCCGCCACCGCTGACCTCATGGGCCGCACCGCTCCGTCTCCGGTCGCCTCTGCCCCGCCGCCTCTCCTCTTCCCCGACCAGATCCGGCGAGGATCCGGCCGGATCTCGCCGCCCCGACGTGCCCGCGTCTCCCCGTCGTCTCCCTCCTCTCCGGCGGCTCCTTCGGCGATCTCCGGTGATCCTCGACGTCCGTGTCGAAGAACCCTAGATCTGTTTCGCGTGGTAAAATATCCACCAAGTCTTTACCTCTGCCACTTTTTCATGTCCTGTTCGTCATGCCATAACTTTGTGCTCATAGCTCCGTTTTGTGCGTGTGTTATATCAAAATGTTCATTGGGAGATGCTCTTCATTTCATTCCATTGTGGTATTCTTGTTTGGGTCCATCTTGATGCCCAAATCACTGGTGCAAGAGTGATATAAAATTTTGCTCCTGTTACTTATCAGTTTAGGGTGATTTGTCATTTTTGCCACATTTTGTTGTGTGCTGCATATGGGTATGAGTCCTACATGTGTTTTGATCTATACCATGCCATCTTTATAGGGTTCTATGCCATGTATTTTAGTGATCTATGTGGTGACTAGCACAAGCATGCAAAGTAGCCTTCGTGTTATTGCTGATTTCAGGATCTTAGAATTTCACTAAGTTTTTGCTCTGTTGTTATTTTTATGCCACGTATTCATGTTGCTACAGTGAGATCCATGCTTGTATTGAGTATCTTCAGTAAGGATGATTTGGACATATGGTTGTGCTCTATTCATCCATGCCCCGTTTGTAATTATGGAGTGCTCTAGCATGTCTTAATCCTGCTTTACTTTTGCTATAAAATGTTCCTGGCAGATTGTTTACATGTTAATCAATTTTGCCATGGTCGTTGTAGTTGATCCAAGCATGCTATAAACTTGTTATTGCCATGGTTAGTCTTATGATCACGTCTTATTGCTATTGCTATGCTTAATTTGTCCTGCAAGGCTTTGTGGTGAGTGAATCGAGCTCGCCATGAACCCTTCATAATTCTATTTATGCCATGATCAGTTTTCTGCTAAGTCTGAATCTGTTAACAAAACTTGCTATGTTTACATGGGTGCCATCATATTTTCTGTGCCTTTTTGGCTCACGATCAGTAAGGGACTTTTGTTCTATGCTTTGAGTAGATTCAGTCCATGGTTTTTTTGCTATGATATGATCCTGTAGCATGTTGTTTTCTTGATTTAAACATGGCTTCCTGATGTTAATTCCTGGCATGCTAGTATTTTCACTAAGTCTGTGATGCTGATATCTTTTGCACTTTTGCCATGCTTGTTTGAACCTGTTCTAGTGTGCTTTAGCCGTAGCTCAGTGTTCATCTTTTGCCAAGCATCTTGAGTAGATCACTGCCATATGCTTTTTTCTATGTTGGAGTACAGTAGCTTAGTTTCTTGTTGCATTCTAGATGGCATCGTGCTGTTAATCGCATAATTGTGCCATTATTGTTTTGCTTGCCATTTGCAAACAGTGCATCCGATTCCGGGGATCTTTATATCGATTTCGACCGAAATCATCTCATCTTTCCAGCGGCAGACTTGGTTTGCCAAGTTGATGCCTTGATCAATATTTCCCTTCCGGAGCATGCATATGCATTGCATATCACATCTCGCATATCATGCCATGTTTTGCATCATGTTGCTTGCGCATTGCACCGTGATTGATTGTTGGTCCTTTGCTTGTGTTCTTGCTTTGGGTAGAGCCGGGAGACGAGTACGTGATCGAGGAACCCATTGAGTACACTTACGAGGATCTAGCTTTCGTCAACTCGGAGAACTTTGCAGGCAAGATGACCATACCCTCGGAATCACTTCTATCTTTGCTTGCTAGTTGCTCGCTCTTTTGGTATGCTGCGATACCTACCACTTGCTTTATCATGCCTCCCATATTGCGTTGTCAAGCCTCTAACCCACCTTTCCTAGAAAACTGTTTTTTGGCTACGTTACCGCTTTGCTCAACCCTTCTTATAGCGTTGCTTGTTGCAGGTGAAGATGAAGTTTGTTCCATGTTGGAACATGGATATTTTTGGGATATCATTATTATATCTTATTTACTTTAATGCATCTATATACTTGGTAAAGGGTGGAAGGCTCGTCCTTATGCCTGGTGTTTTGTTCCACTCTTGCCGCCCTAGTTTCCATCATACCGGTGTGATGTTCCTTGATTTTGCGTTCCTTACGCGGTTGGGTGTTACGGGAACCCCTTGACAGTTTTCTTTGAATAAAACTCCTCCAGCAAGGCCCAACCTTGGTTCTAACATTCTCCACCTAAGCCTTTTTCCCTTGGGTTCTGCAGACTCAAGGGTCATCTTTATTTTAAACCCCCGGGCCAGTGCTCCTCCGAGTGTTGCTCCAAACTGGGCGATGTCCGGCGCCCCCTGGGCAACCAGGTTCTATGCCAACCCGATGTCTTGCCCATCCGGTGTGCCCTGAGAACGAGATACGTGTGACTCCTATCAAGATTTGTCGGCACATCGGAAGGCTTTGCTGGTCTTGTTTTACCATTGTCGAAATGTCTTGTTACCGGGATTCCGAGGCTGATCTGGCCTTCCCACTAGAAGGAATATCCTTCGTTGACCGTGAGAGCTTGTGATGGGCTAAGTTGGGACACCCCTGTAAGGTTTTGAACTTTCTAAAGCCGTGCCCGCGGTTATGGGCATATGTGAATTTGTTAATGTCCGTTTGTAGATAACATGACTCTTAACTTAATTAAAATGAATCAACCGCGTGCGTAGCCGTGATGGTCTCTTTTCGGCAGAGTCCGGGAAGAGAACACGGTCTCATGTTATGCTTGAACGTAAGTAGTTTCAAGATCACTTCTTGATCACTTATTAGCTTCCCGACCGTGATTTGCTTCTCTTCTCGCTCTCATTTGCGTAAGTTAGCCACCATATATGCTAGTGTCTGCCGCTCCACCTCACTACCCCCTTTTCCTACCCATAAGCTTAAATAGTTTTGATCGCGAGGGTGTGAGATTGCTGAGTCCTCGTGGCTCACAGATACTTCCAAACAGTTGCAGGTGCTGATGATACCAGCGCAGGTCATGCACCCAGCTCAAGTGGGAGCTCGATGAAGATCTTGTTCGTTGTGTTGTTTCGTTTCCTGCTGATCAGTAGAGGAGCCCAATTGGGTCGATCGGGGATCTAACATTTGGGGTTGTCTTTCTTTTATTTGGTTCCATAGTTGGACCTTGATTGTATTCTGGATGATGTATGCTATATTAATGTATTGTGTGAAGTGGCGATTGTAAGCCAACTCTTTATCCCTTCCTTATTCAATAAATGGGATGTGTAAAGATTACCCCTCTTGCGACATGCCTACCATGCAGTTATGCCTCTAAGTCGTTCCCCGACACGTGGGAGATATAGCCGCATCGTGGGTGTTACAAGTTGGTAATCAGACCCATCCCCGACTTAGGAGCCCCCTGCTTGATCGAATCGCTGGCGTTGTTGAGTCTAGAACAAAATGTTTTGAGTCTTAGGATTATATATATCGGAGAGTAGGATTCTTTTTACTCCTCAGTCCCTTCGTCACTCTGGTGAGGCCTTCTGACGTAGAGTTTTGACTCTTCTCTCCTCAAATTTCATGAAAAAAAATTAGGATCACGCGGGTATCTTGGAATCGTTCCTATGGTTTTGTGACGAGAACATTGTTCTTGGTGCCTCCTGACATTTAGGGGTTGTGGAAGTGTCCCGGGGAGTTGAGATTCGAGGTGTTGTCGTCACAATTTTATCGTTGCAGTTCTGGAATACCTGAGTTCGCCGACATTGAAAATCTCCTTTATGCAGTTGTTGGTGAGATAACCTCGACGCCACCCAGTACTGGGGCAGGAGTTCGTGAGTATTTCAGTAACTTGTATAATGGATGCTTTTCCAAGGTTGAGGTAATTGATTTCCGAAGGTTTCTTGGTTATGTGTTGAAGGATGGATTCAGCTGGATGTAGGAATTGCTAGTTTGGGTGAGATATTATTCTTCCCCTGTATCCCCAACACTTGATTGCATAACCAGAAAGTTTCGGGAGTTTATAAGTGGGAATTCAAGTATCACGTAGGATATCTTTCCAACAGACACATGATATGATATGGGATCTATCATCTGTTTGTTCCGACTTATTTTGCAAGCCAATCCTTTGTTTTGTTTTGAGTTGTGGTATTCAAGTTGCTTCAGTGTCAAGTGTTGATTCCATTCCTTCCCTTAGTGGTGTTCTCATATTTCTATGGGAGTTCTAATCCTTTTCGATCATCGAGGTGTCATGTCAATCCTTTTCAACCGGTGTGTTTCTCTTCAAGTGGATCCGATCATTTTCAACATCCGCAAGATCAACTCAAAGTCTTCTCAACATTATTTGTTTCATCCGTCCCAAGTTGCCTTTGTTTTTCCCGCCCTCCCACCCTTTTTCTTTAAGGACTCGGATTTCTTAATCAAGTATCCATCTTATGGATGCGAAGTCTCTTCATTCTTTTCTGTCAATATTCTTATCCGGTGATTCTCAGGAAGGTACTAACAGAGCTTCAAGTTCATCATTCTTCGTTCTTTTCCTTCTCTGGTGGGTCCAACTCAAGCTTTCAGTGTTGATCGTATTCCTTTCCTCTTTTCAAATGTTTTCTCATGCCAACACACCTCTTAATCATCCACCTCTTGCTATTTTTGTATCCGGAGTGCTGAAGATATCTCAGAAGATTTGTGTCTCCATTATCATTCCATTCAAGATATCTTGAGGTTGTTATGTCATTCTAGCCATTTAATTCAACCGGTGCAACCTCTCTTTTAAATCATTCAACGGTGTTTCTTTTGAGTGGGCCCCCACATGTATTTTCCCAGGATCTTACCTAACTCTTCTAATTTTCCCGGGGTTATTCTCAAATTCATTTCTAAGTTTGACGTAAGAATGACTTGTCATCAGTCAAATGTCTTTCTCCAAGATCTTTAAAATTCTTTTCATCGTTGGTTCAAACTTTCTAATATTCATCCCGGAATATCTCAACGATTCATGGTGGTGTCTCTCGTCGTCATTCTCAACATTTGAAGACCGAAGAAGAGTTTCTCTTAAATCTTGCTCCATTCTCTTCAAGATTCATGGTTCAAGCTTGATGCCATCCTCTCATAATTATTTCCGATTGTGAGAATTCTCTTCACCCATCCAGAGCAATTCAGGGGTCTTTTCAGTTTGATTCTCTAGAGCTGATCATCTCAGAATTATTCAATCCAGCTTTCAGCTCTCGTTCTCCAAATCTTACCGGTGCATCAATCAAATATTCTCTAATCAGCTCGTGATCACTTTGTTCTCTTTTATCAAATTCCCTCAAGTATCTTCATTCATTCTCTAATTCTTTCCGGTGTTTCTTTATCTTTTCTTCATTCATTTTCAATTCTTATGATGATTTGCTCAAGATTCTCTTCCATGGTTATCATACTAATTCATTAGTTGTTTCAATCCTACCGGTGTTTCGTTGTAGACCTTATCAAGTTATCAATATCTCTCTTAATCCTTTCTACCGAAATAAGTTGTATGCAATCCGTTGTTTGTCATCAATTTAAATTGGTGAAGGATACGCATAACATAATTCTTATTCTTACTTCATCCAAATGATGGATTCATTCTCCCGGAGTTTGTTCACGATGAGTAAATTCTCGGTTCAAGTACTTCATACTTTTCCCGGAGTTCCAAGATCTCTCAACTATATCACCACGAAGATTCATCTAAATCTTTGCAAGGATTCACCTTGTGTTTTCAACTTCTCTTTCTTTCTATCATCATTTTGTTACTGGAGTTCTTCATGGAGGCTCAACATGGTGGTTCGTCAAGGATTCTTTTCATTCTTCAATTGTTATTCAAGATATCTCTCGAAACTAAGATCCGTCAATCTATACTCTGAAATAAACATGTTGTTCAGTCTTGTTTTGAGGAGTTCAAGCATTCTTCTTCTTGCATTCCTAAGTGCAATTCTTTCTATCTTATCTTTTGAGGTGGTGTTATGTCATTCTTGACAATTTCTTTGTGTTTCATGATTCACAAGTTCAGGAATGAGATATTTAAACCCATCATTTTCTTCCTTGGAGTTATCTTGGTATAGATTTCACCTAAAGCCTTCCATTGGGAATGTTGCCCCTTGTGGTGCATATCTATGATCCAATTTCCGCTTCTCGTCTCGATGAAGGAGTTTTTATCTCCTTGTTGATCTCAATCCAATTGATTGATTTCGTCAGTGACTGGTCTTCACCTCATAATTTGGGGATGTTTTCCTTAAGTCCATTGGAAATCATATCTGTTGTTGTTGATTTCCAACAACTCCGTTCAACACTTCATAAGTGTGCTCTCTCAAGATCTTGTTTCCCTCCGTTCATTTCATTCCATTCTTTCTTTCTTCCGGAGGCATTGTGATGTTGCTCTTTTCTCTCATCATCTCGAATGGTGAGGATTGTGTTCTTTTCGTGCTTATCCATTTAACCGGAGTGGTGTGTCATATCTTCAAGTTCTTTTCATCTTATCAAGTTTCATATCACTTTTCAGTCGGAGTGCTTCCCAAATTATATCAATTTTATTCCTTCTCCATCTCGTTTTTACCGGAGTGCTTGCATGTACGTCTTGTCCATTGCAACCCTTTTCTTATGTCCTTCAACCTACAAGGTCATAGGAAGGTTCCTTGTTTCTCTTATCTAACGAAGTGTTTTCAACTTTGTTCATCTTCATTGTATTCTTTCTTTCAAGTTGTTCAACCTCTCAAGGCTCTTTGGTTTCACTCGTTTGTCAAAGAAGCAACTTAGTTTTACCTCTTATCTTCCTCTTCAATTTCCCTCTGGTGCCATCCTAGATCTCGGGACGAGATCCTTTCATAGTGGTCGAGTGTTGTAACGCCCCGGATACGACTTTCCATATTTGTAACTCCGACTCTTTCCTTTTCCGGAGTTGCGATATGAGATTCCCTTTGTGGTTGGGTTTTTTCTTCATTTTGATTTTTGTCCTTGTCATGCATTTGATATCATGTCATCATGTGCATCTCATTTGCATACGTGTTCGTCTCATGCATCCGAGCATTTTCCCCGTTGTCCGTTTTGCAATCCGACACTCCTATGTCCTCCGGCGTTCCCCCTTTTGTCTCTTTCCATGAGCGGGTGTTAAACGTTCTCGAAATGGACTGAGATTTGCCAAGCGGCCTTGGTACACCACCAGTAGACCGCCTGTCAAGTTTCGTGCCATTTGGAGTCCGTTTGATACTCCAACGGTTAACCGGGGAACCGTAAAGGCCCCTGTGTGTGTTGCAGCCCAACACTCCTCCAAAACAGCCCAATAAACCTTCCAAATCTCTTCCATGTCCTCCACCGTCGGATCACGATCGCGTGGGCAAAAACTACACCTTATTTGGACACTCCTACCTCCTCCTAGCTATATATATGTGATCCCCTCCGATTTTCGCGCAGTCAAACCCTAAAAATCCCCTCCTCGCGCCGACGGACACGTTCGCCCGCGCCGGACGTAATCGCACCGCCGCCCTGAGGCACTCACGGCCTGCCACCTGTCCCTGGCCGCCGCCCTGCCGTCAGGCCTGCTCGGGCCCATCACTGGCCCTCCCGGCCCGGGCCGCGCGCGCCGCCGCCGCCCGTCCTGCTCCGCGCCTCCCCACGCCAAGCCGCCGCTCGCCTCCGCCGGCCGCCGCCGACCTCGCGGGCCGCGCCGCTCCGTCTTCGGTCGCCTCCGCCCCGCCGCCTCTCCTGTTCCCCGACTAGATCCGGCGAGGATCCGGCAGGATCTCGCCGCCCTGACGTGCCCGCGCCTCCCCGTTGTCTCCCTCCTCTCCGGTGGCTCCTCCGGCGATCTCCGGTGATCCTTGACATCCATGCCAAAGAACCCTAGATCTGTTTCGCGGGGTAAAATATCCACCAAGTCTTTATCTCTGCCACTTTTTCATGTCCTGTTCATCATGCCATAACTTTGTGCTCATAGCTCCGTTTTGTGCATGTGTTATATGAAAATGTTCATTGGGAGATGCTCTTCATTTCATTCCATTATGGCATTCTTGTTTGAGTCCACTTTGATGCCCAAATCATTGATGCAAGAGTGCTATAAAATGTTTACTCCTGTTACTTATCAATTTAGGGCGATTTGTCATTTTTTCCATATTTGTTGTGTGCTGTATATGGGCATGAGTCCTACATGTGTTTTGATCTATGACATGCCATCTTATAGGGGTCTATGCCATGTATTTTTGTGATCTATGTGGTGACTAGCACAAGCATGCAAAGTAGCCTTCGTGTCATTGCTGATTTCAGGATCTTAGAATTTCACTAAGTTTTTGCTCTGCTATTATTTTTATGCCATGTATTCATGTTGCTACAGTGAGATCCATGCTTGTTTTGAGTATCTTCAGTAAGGATGATTTGGACATATGGTTGTGCTCTATCCATCCATGCCCCGTTTGCAATTACGGAGTGCTCTAGCATGTCTTAATCCTGCTCTACTTTTGCTATAAAATGTTCCTGGCAGATTGTTTACGTGTTAATAAATTTTGCCATGGTTGTTGTAGTTGATCCAAGCATGCTATAAACTTATTATTGCCATGGTTAGTCTTATGATCATGTCTTCTTGCTATTGCTATGCTTAGTTTGTCCTGCAAGGCTTTGTGGTGAGTGAATCAAGCTCGCAAAGATGCCTTCATAATTTTGTTTATGCCATGATCAGTTTTCTGCTAAGTCTGAATCTGTTAACGAAACTTGCTATGTTTACATGGGTGCCATCATATTTTCTGTGCCTTTTTGGCTCACAATCAGTAAGGGACTTTTGTTCTATGATTTGAGTAGATTCAATCCATGCTTTTTTTGCTATGGTATGATCCTGTAGCATGTTGTTTTATTGCTCTAAACATGGCTTCCTGATGTTAATTCCTCGCATGCTAGTATTTTCACTAAGTCTGTGATGCTGATATCTTTTGCACTTTTGCCATGCTTGTTCGAACCTATTCTAGTGTGATTTAGCCGTAGCTCAGTGTTCATCTTTTGTCAAGCATCTTGAGTAGATCACTGCCATATACTTTTTTGCTATGTTGGAGTATAGTAGCTTAGTTTCTTGTTGCATTCTAGATGGCATCATGTTGTTAATCGCAGAATTGTGCCATTATTGTTTTGCTTGCCATTTGCAAACCGTGCATCTGATTCCGATGATCTTTATATCTATTTCGACCGAAATCATCTTATCTTTCTAGAGGCACACTTGGTTTGCCAAGTTGATGCCTTGATCAATCTTTCCCTTCCGGAGCACGCATATGCATTGCATATCACATCTCACATATCATGTCATGTTTTGCATCATGTTGCTTGCGCATTGCACCGTGATTGATTGTTGGTCCTTTGCTTGTGTTCTTGCTTTGGGTAGAGCCGGGAGACGAGTACGTGATCGAGGAACCTGTTGAGTACGCTTATGAGGATCTAGCTTTCGTCAACTCGGAGAACTTTGCAGGCAAGATGGCCATACCCTCGATATCACTTCTATCTTCGATTGCTAGTTGCTCGCTCTTTTGCTCTGCCGCGATACCTACCACTTGCTTTATCATGCCTCCCATATTGCCTTATCAAGATTCTTACCCACCTTTCCTAGCAAACCCTTGTTTGGCTATGTTACCGCTTTGCTCAGCCCCTCTTATAGCGTTGCTAGTTGCAGGTGAAGATGAAGTTTATTCCATGTTGGAACATGGATATTGTTGGGATATCATTATTATATCTTATTTACTTTAATGCATCTATATACTTGGTAAAGGGTGGAAGGCTCGGCCTTATGCCTGGTGTTTTGTTCCACTCTTGCTGCCCTAGTTTCCGTCATACCGGTGTTATGTTCCTTGATTTTGCGTTCCTTACGCGGTTGGGTGTTATGGGAACCCCTTGACAGTTCGCTTTGAATAAAACTCCTCCAGCAAGGCCCAACCTTGGTTTTAACATTTGCCACCTAAGCCTTTTTCCCTTGGGTTCTGTAGACTCAAGGGTCATCTTTATTTTAAACCCCCGGGCCAGTGCTCCTCCGAGTGTTGGTCCAAACTGGGCAATGTCTGGCGCCCCCTGGGCAACTAGGGTCTATGCCAACCCGACGTCTTGCCCATCCGATGTGCCCTGAGAACGAGCTATGTGCGACTCCTATCGGGATTTTTCGGCACATCGGGTGGCTTTGCTGGTCTTATTTTACCATTGTCGAAAAGTCTTGTAACCGGGATTCCGAGGCTGATCCGGTCTTCCCGCTAGAAGGAATATCCTTCGTTGACCATGAGAGCTTGTGATGGGATAAGTTAGGACACCCCTGCAGGATTTTGAACTTTCGAAAGCCGTGCCCGCGGTTATGGGCAGATGGGAATTTGTTATTGTCTGATTGTAGATAACTTGACACTTAACTTAATTAAAATGAATCAACCGCGTGTGTAGCCGTGATGGGCTCTTTTCGACGGAGTCCGGGAAGAGAACACGGTCTCGTGTTATGCTTGAATGTAAGTAGTTTCAGGATCACTTCTTGATCACTTATTAGCTTCCTAACCGTGCTTTGCTTCTCTTCTCGCTCTCATTTGTGTAAGTTAGCCACCATATATGCTAGTGCTTGCTGCAGCTCCACCTCCCTACCCCCTTTTCCTACCCATAAGCTTAAATAGTTTTGATCGCGAGGGTGTGAGATTGTTGAGTCCTCGTGGCTCACAGATACTTCCAAACAGTTGCAGGTGCCGATGATACTAGTGTAGGTGACACACCCAGCTCAAGTGGGAGCTCGATGAAGATCTTGTTCGTTGTGTTGTTTCGTTTCCTGTTGATCAGTAGATGAGCCCAGTTGGGTCGATCGGGGATCTAGCATTTGGGGTTGTCTTTCTTTTATTTGGTTCCGTAGTCGGACCTTGATTGTATTATGGATGATGTATGCTATATATATATATATATATATATATATATATATATATATATTAATGTATTATGCGAAGTGGCGATTGTAAGCCAACTCTTTATCCCTTCCTTATTCAGTAAATGGGATGTGTAAAGATTACCCCTCTTGCCACATGCCTACCATGCGTTTATGCCTCTAAGTTGTGCCCCAACACATGGGAGATATAGCCGCATCATGGGTGTTACACTGGGGTTCATACCCCCGACAAAAGTTTCTTTTGAATATTAGAGATGGCACATGCAAATTTGCTAATAATGACAAAATAATACCGTATATTGGTAGATATAGTGGACTCATGTGGCAAAACTGGTTTAAAGGTTTTTGGTTGCATAAGTAGTGATCATACTTAGTGCAAAATGAAGGCTAGCAAAAGATTGGGAAGCGACCAACCAAGAAACAGATAATCTCATAAGCATGCATTAAGCATAATTAACACTAAATAATGCACCACAAGTAGGATATAATTTCATCGCATTACTATTGACTTTCGTGCTTACATAGGGAATCACAAACCTTAACACCAATATTCTTACTAAAGGATAATTACTCATCAAGATGACTCACATATCACATCATCATATCTCAAAACTATTACTAAGAATCAAGTTTATTTTGTCCAATGATCTTCATGAAAGTTTTTATTATATCCTTCTTGGATATCTATTACTTTGGGACTAATTTTCATGCATTGCTTTTCATAAGATCAAACAAATATAAGTGAAGATCATGAGCATAATTTTTCTTTCTCTCAAATTAATTTAAGTGAAGCAAGAGAGAATTTCTTGAAAATTTTACTAACTCTCAAATAAATCTAAGTGAAGCAAGAGAGTATTTCTTCAAAAATACTAAAGCACACCGTGCTCAAAAAGATATAAGTGAAGCACTAGAGCAAGTCCATAGCTCATAAAAGATTTAAGTGAAGCAAAGAGAGCAAAATTTAACAAGTCATGACATAATTTTAGCTCTCTCAAATAGGTGTGTCTAGCAAGGGATCAAGACTTAAAACACACAAAAAAACAAGCAAAGACTTATATCATACTAGATGCTCCAAGCAAAACACATAGTATGTGACGAATAAAAATATAGCTTCGAGTAAAATACCGATGGTCGTTAGAAGAAAGAGGGGATGCCACTCGGGGGCATCCCCAAGCTTAGTTGGTTGCTCATTTTTAGATAATAGCTCAGGATCCCGTGGGATCCCCAAGCTTAGGCCCTTCTACTCCTTATTCCTTCGTCCATCGTAAGATAACCCAAAACTTGAAAACTTCAGTCACACAAAACTCAACAAAACCTTCGTGAGATCCGTTAATATAAGAAAATAATAAATCACTACTATAAGTGATGTATCAAACCAATTCATATTTTGTTCTTGCATTATATCTATTGTATTCCAACTTTTCTATGGCAAAAACTCGTCAAAGAAAACCATAGAGCCATCAAAATAAGCACACAACACAAAGAAACCAGAATCTGTCGAAATAGAACAATCTATAGCAATCTGACTATTTTGAATACTTCTGTAACTCCAAAAATTCTGAAACATTAGGACGACCTGATAAATTTGTATATTGATCTACTTCAAGTGGAATGGGTATTTTATCGCTCTTTGGTAAAATATGAGAATTATTTCCGTGAGCGCAAGTTTCTATTTTTTGAGCAAGACCAAACAACTATCACCCAAGAACATCCTAAAGGCTTTACTTGGCACAAACACTAATTAAAACATAAAAAACACAATCATAACAGTAGCATAATTGTGCTAAGACTGAAAAATAGGAAGCAAAAAGCAAAAATAAATTTTATTCATTGGGTTGCCTCCCAACAAGCGCTATAGTTTTACGCCCTTAGCTAGGCATAAAGCAAGGGTCTAAGTTCTGTCATCCTTGTTCAACTCTTCAATCAAACACTTAGAATCCTTCAAAGATTTAGCATAAAGATTTTCATTAACAATACTCCTAGGAAATAAATTCAAAGATTTCATTCTTGCAAAAAGGATCTCTTATCACTTCAACAAAATCCGGGTGAATACTAATCATCTTAGGATCTTCTTTATTACTTTGCTAGAAGTTGCACCCTTGTTCTTGGTAGCTTTGCCAATCTTTACAGGAGTTTTTTCAATAGTTTTAGTGGAAGCAAAATCCGTGCTTAGATTACTAAAATTTCTTATAATTTATTGAACCGAGATGAGCTTTCTTCTATTCTTTCCTGGATTACGGTACCCTTTTCTTTTAACAACTTAAAAATATCTCCCGCTTTTGACACAATAATGGTGGCAAAATTATGCATCTTTTTATCTATAATTTCCATATGATCTTCGGTGAGCATTTTCTTTTTAATAGCATCTAATCTTTCCATGACATGCTCAAGGGTCAAAGTTATTTCATTAATCATAAGAGGTGGCGACCCTACTAAATTTCCCATAGCATTAAAAGCAATAAGAGAGGGACACATCAAGAAGTTTCCACCGGCAATCGTATCAAGGACGAATCTATACCAAGTGGTGATGCCCACATAAAATCAATGAATAAGAACAATGGTAGATTGCTTTCAGATAGATCTATTATTAGCATTGCAAATTCTATACCAAGCATGTTTCAAATTTTCTCCTCCCCTTTGTTTAAAGTTGAGAAATTCGTTCTCGGGAGTGCACACAATGGAAGAAGAACTATCCATGATGATAATAACGGCAAACAAAGTTGCACACAAAAACAGATCCGGCAAGAAAACAGCGAATGGAAAAAGAGGGGTGAATAAAACGGCAAATTTTTGTGAAGTGGGGGAGAGGAAAACAAGCGGCAAATGGCGAATAATGTAAATTGCGAGGAGATGAGATTTGGGATTAGGAACCTGGTATATGTTGAAGATCCGCCCCGGCAACGATGCCAAAAATTCCTTTTGATGTCGCTTGAAGCTACTACGGTATTTCCCCAAAGAGGAAGGGATAATGCAGCACAGCGACGGTAGGTATTTCCCTCAGATGTGGAACCAAGGTTATCAAACCAGTAGGAGAACCAAGCAACACAATGTAAACAGCTCATGCACACAAATAACAACATCTCGCAACCCGGCGTGTAAAAGGGGTTGTCAATCCCTTCCGGGGTACGGCGCCTCAAGATAGGCAAACGGACGTGAGGTAAATTTGTAGTGTATTGATAGATTGAATGCCGAATAAAATAAATAAGAATAAATTGCAGCAATGTATTTTTGGGTTTTTGGTTTAGTAGATCTAAAAATAAACGCAAAGGATAAGTAGATCGCAAAGGCAAATAATATGAGAAAGAGACCCGGGGCCGTTGGTTTCACTAGTGGCTTCTCTCGAGAAAAATAGCAAACGGTGGGTAAACAAATTACTATTGGGAAATTGATAGAACTTCAAATACTCATGACGATATCCAGGAAATAATCATTAAATAGGCATCATGTCCAAGATTAGTAGACCGACTCCTGCCTGCATCTACTACTATTACTCCACACATCGACCGCTATCCAGCATGCATCTAGTGTATTAAGTTCATGGAGAAACGGAGTAATGCAATAAGAACGATGACATGATGTAGACAAGATCTATGTATGTAGAGATAGACCCCATGTTTTATCCTTAGTAGCAACGATACATACGTGTCGGTTCCCCTTCTGTCACTGGGATCAAGCACCGTAAGATCGAACCCACTATGGAGCACCTCCTCCCATTGCAAGATAAATAGATGAAGTTGTCCAAACAAAACCCAAATATTGGAGAAGAAATACGAGGTTATAAGCAATCATGCATAAATGATATCAAAGAAACTCAAATACTTTCATGGATATAAAAAGATAGATCTGATCATAAACTCAAGGTTCATCAGATCCCAACAAACACACCGCAAAAGAGTTACATCATATGGATATCTAAGAGACCATTGTATTGAGAATCAAGAGAGAGAGAGTGGAAGCCATCTAGCTACTAACTACGGACCCCAAAGGTCTACAAAGAGCTACTCACGCATCATCGGAGAGGCACCAACGGAGGTGGTGAACCCCATCCGAGATGGTGTCTAGATTGGATCTGGTGGTTCTGGACTCTACAGCGGCCGGATCAATATTTTGTCAACTCCCCTAGGGTTTTGGGAATATTGGGGTATTTATAGAGCAAAGAGGCGGTCCAGGGGCACCCAAGGTGGGCACAACCCACCAGGGCGCGCCTGGGCCTCCTGGCGCGCTCTGGTGGGTTGTGCTCCCTTCGGGGCACCCCCAGGTGCAGCCAGGGCCCATTATGTTCCTTCTGGTCCATAAAAAATCTCCGTAAACTTTCGTGGCATTTGGACTCTGTTTGGTATTGATTTTCTGCAATGTAAAAAACATGGAAAAACAGCAACTGGCACTTGGCACTATGTCAATAGGTTAGTACCAAAAATGATATAAAATGACAATAAAATGATTATAAAACATCCAAGATTGATAATATAACATCATGGAACAATAAAAAATTATAGATACGTTGTAGACGTATCAGCGGTACGAGCACACAAAACAGAAATTTATTTTGAAAATTAGAGATGGCACATACAAATTTGCTTAGAACGGCAAAAGAATACCACATATAGGTAGGTATAGTGGACTCATGTGGTAGAAACTGGTTTAAGGATTTTGGATGCACAAGTAGTCATCATACTTAGTGCAACTGAAGGCTAGCAAATAATTAAGAAGCATCCAACGAAGAAACAAAAAATCACATAAGCGAGCATTAAGCATAACTAACACTGAATAATGCACCACGAGTAGGATATAATTCCATTACATAATGATTGACTTTCGTGCTTGCATAGGGAATCACAAACCTTAACACCAATATTCTTACTAAAGCATAATTACTCATTAACATGACTCACATATTATATCATCATATCGCAAAACTATTACAAGGAATCAGGTTTATTTTGTCCAATGATCTTCATGAAAGTTTTTATTATATCCCTATTGAATATCTATCACTTTGGGACTAGTTTCATATGTTGCTTTTGATAGCTCAAACAAATCTAAGTGAAGAACATGAGCATAAAATTTTCTTCTCTCAAAATAATTTAAGTGAAGCATGAGAGAATTCGTTAGAAAAATTACTAACTCTCAAATAAATCTAAGTGAAGCATGAGACCATTTCTCTAAAAATACTACAGCACATAATGCTCAAAAAGATATAAGTGCAGCACTAGAGCAATTCCATAGCTCATAATGATTTAAGTGAAGCATAGAGATCAATTTTTACAAATCGTAGCATAATTTTGGCTCTCCCAAATAGGTGTGTCCAGCAAGGATACTTGACTTAAAATAAAAAGCAAAACAAGCAAATACTCATATAATACAAGACGCTCCAAGAAAAACTCATGATATGTTACGAATAAAAATATAGCTCCAAGTAAAATACCGATGGTCGTTAGAAGAAAGAGGGGATGCTACTCGGGCATACCCAAGCTTAGTTGCTTGCTTCTATTTTAGATAATAGGTTGGGATGCCATGGGCATCCCCAAGCTTAGGCTCTTCTTACTCCTTATTCATTCATCCATCGTGATCTCACCCAAAACATGAAAACTTCAATCACACAGAACTCAACAAAACCTTCATGAGATCCGTTAGTATAGCAAAGCAAATCACCACTATATGTACTGTTGAAAACCCATTCATAATTTATTTTTGCATTATATCTATTGTATTCCAACTTTACTATAGCTTATACCCTCCAATACAAACCATAGACTCATCGAAATAAGCACACAATGCAAAGAAAACAAAATCTGTCAAAAACAGAACAATCTTTAGTAATCTGAAAACTTCGAATACTTCTGTAACTCCAAAAATTCTGAAAAATTAGGACAACGTGGGAAATTTGTATATAAATCTTGTGTAAAAAAATCAGGACTTTATCGCACTTCTGTTAAAAATGAAAATTGTTTTCCTGGACGTAAAAGTTTCTGTTTTTCAACAAGATCAAATCGACTATCACCCAACATGATCCCAAAGGCTTTGCTTGGCACTAACACTAATTAAAACATAAAAACACAATCATAACAGTAGCATAATTGTGCTAACACTCAATAACAGAAAGAAAAAGACAAAAATAAAATTTATTCATTGGGTTGCCTCCCAACAAGCGCTATCATTTTATGCCCCTAGCTAGGCATAATGCAAAGATTCAAGTATTGTCATCTTTATTTTCCTTAGCGGTGTTTTTGTCAAGGGGTTCGCAAAAACAACATAAAACACCTTATCCATAGAGTGTTTAGCACTATCAAGTTGCTTATCATCATATCCCCTTTGATTTTCGGCAACTATCCAAGAGTAGTGTTGATTAACATGATTAAAAACTTGTTGGGTTATATTTAAAACAGGGACTACCTTTTTAAGATTCTCATCAAAGATTCGATTATCCCCAAGCAAATGTCTTGGCACATAATCACTATTATAAAGAATCTCATCTATCACCGGTTTTTCATGATTCATACCATAGAAATCGAAAATTTCCCTAGCTTCCCGTATTATGTAATCAAATTTATTCATAAGAACAAGGGTTGCCAACTTTTTAGCTTTGGGATTCTTTATATTTGGTAGCTCAAAAAAATCTTTGCAAGGTACGATGGGTATGGGTAAAATTATTTTCTAGTTTCAGGACTAGTGCTGAAATAGCTTCCGCATAAGATTTATTCCTTTTAAGTATAGGAACATCGTCAAGACTTAAATTTCCAACACAATTGAAAGATTCTTGGATACGTTCTTTTTCTATAACATTCCCTTGCCCCAAAACAAAAGTTTTAGCATCTAGATTGCTATATCATCCAATTTTAGGAGTTAGGCAATTATCTATTTCTGCCATACCAAAGTCACTCATGGTGACAAATCCTAGCAAATAGAAACTCCAATGAGAAACGTGAACGAAAAAGAGGGCGAATAAAATGGCAAATTTTTATGAAGTTGGGGAGATGAAAATGAGAGGCAAATGGCAAATAATGTAAATTGCAAGGAGATGGGATTTGTGATTAGGAACCTGGTAGATGTTGATGATGTCTCCCCGGCAACGGCGCCCAAAATTCATTTTGATGCGGCTCGAACTACGTCGGTATTTCCCCAAAGAGGAAAGGCTGATGTAGCATAGCTACGCTAGGTATTTCCCTCAGTGATGAGACCAAGGTTATCGAACCAGTAGGAGAACCACACAACATTGTGTGAACGACACCTACACACAAAGAACAAATACTTGCAACCCGACATAAAAGAGGGGTTGTCAATCCCTCCCGGGTAAAAAGATAGTTAAATTTGTAGTAGATCGGATAAATAGATCTCGCGAGAACGCGATATAAAATAAATAATGATAAATTGCAGCAAGATATTTTTGGGTTTTAGATTAATAGATCTGAAAATAAAAGCAAATAAAAATAGATCTCGAAGGCGAATATGATAAGGAAGAGACCCGGGGGCCGTAGATTTCACTAGTGGCTTCTCTCGAGAAAAATAGCATATTGTGGGTAAACAAATTACTGTTGGGAAATTGATAGAACTTCAAATAATCATGACGATATCCAGGCAATGATCATTATATAGGCATCACGTCCAAGATTAGTAGACCGACTTATGCCTGCATCTACTACTATTACTCCACACATCGACCACTATCCAGCATGCATCTAGTGTATTAAGTTCATGGAGAAATGGAGTAATGCAATAAGAACGATGACATGATGTAGACAAGATCTATTCATGTAGGAATAGACCCCATCTTTTTATCCTTAATAGCAACGATACATACGTGTCATTTACCTTTCTGTCACTGGGATTCAGCACCGTAAGATCGAACACATCAAAAAGCACCTTTTCCCATGGCAAGAAAAATCGACCAAGTCGGCCTAACTAAACCAAAGATTCGAAGAAGAAATAGGAGGCTATAAGTAATCATGCATATAAGAGATCAAACGACTCAAATAACTTTCATGGATAAAAACATAGATTCATAAACTCAAAGTTCATCGGACCCCAACAAACACACCGCAAAAAGAGTTACATCAAATAGATCTCTAAGAGACCATTGTATTGAGAATCAAAGAAAGAGAGGAAGCCATCTAGCTACTAACTACGGACCCATAGGTCTACAATGAACTACTCACACATCATCGGAGAGGCACCAATGAGGATGATGAACCCCTCCGTGATGGTGTCTAGATTGGATCTGTGGTTTCTAGAACTTGCGGTGGCTGGAATTGTGTTTCATCGACTCCCCTAGGGTTTTTGGAATATTGGGGTATTTGTAGAGCAAAGAGGCAGAGCGGGGGCCATCGAGGTGGGCACAGCCCGCCAGGGCGCGCCCAGGTGGGTTGTGCCCCCCTCGGGCCACCCCTTTGGAACTTCTTTGGCCTATCCCGTGTCTTCTGGCCCAGAAAAATTCTCTAAAAAGTTTTTCTGCGTTTGGACTCCATTTGGTATTGCTTTTTTGCGAAGCAAAAAAAAGCAAAAACAGCAACTAGCACTGGGCACTATGTCAATAGGTTAGTCCTAAAATATGATATAGAGTTGCTACAAAATGATTGTAAAACATCAAAGAATGATAATATAACAGCGTGGAACAATCAAAAATTATAGATACGTTGGAGACGTATCAGATGCGTACTCTGGGTACCACCAAATCCGACTGTACGACCTTGATGAAATAAAAATAGCATTCATCACCCCATTCGGGTGTTTCTGTTATATCATGATGCCATTTGGGTTGAAAAATGTTGGGGCCACATTCCAGCTTATGATCCAGAAGTGCTTACGGAAGCAGATCAGTTGGAACGTAGAAGCTTATATGGATGACATCGTGGTCAAGTCCAGGAAAGGTTCTGACCTCCCGACGGACCTCGCTGAGACTTTTGCGAAGCTACGCGCTTTTGGCATCAATCTCAATCCAACCAAGTGTACATTCGGCGTACTAGCAGGCAACTTACTCAGTTTCCTTGTTTCCGAACATGAGATTGATGCCGATCCTGAGAAGATCGGGACCATCATCCGGATGAAGCGACCAGAGCGTCTCCGCGATGGGAACGCCTCACGGGTTGCCTGGAAGCCCTCAGTAGATTCATCTCAAAACTTGGTGAATAAGCCCTGCCACTTTATCGATTGATGAAGAAGTCTGACAGGTTCGAGTGGACTCCCAAAGCGCAGGCTGCGTTCTAGGAAATCAAAGCCCTGCTTTCCACCCAGCCGGTGCTAGCTGCTCTGGGCAGCAAAGAGCCTTTGCTCTTATACATCGCAGCCACGAGCCAAGTTGTTAGCACAATCATCACCGTGGAACGGGAAGAACAAGGCAAAGCCTTCAAGATCCAACGACCGGTCTACTACATCTCTGAAGTTCTCACACCTTCCAGACAAAGATATCCGCATTATCAGAAGCTAGTATACAGAATTTATCTAACTGCAAAGAAGGTGGTGCATTATTTTCAAGAACACTCGCTCACAGTGATAAGTGACGCTCCTTTGTCTAAGATCATGAATAATAGATATGCCATAGGCCGAGTGTCCAAGTGGGCCTCCTCCTGCTGGATATCAGGTTTGAAGCCAAGAAGGCCATCAAGTCACAAGCCCAGGTAGATTTCCTGGCCGAATGGATTGAGCAAGAGCAGCCTGTCCCGAGTGTTCCCGAACACTGGACGATGTTCTTCGACGGCTCCAAAATGCTCCATGGCTCCGGGGCCAGAGTGGTATTGGTGTCTCCTAAACGCGATTGTCTCAGCTACGTACTTCAAATTCACTTCGACTCCTCCATAATGAAGCTGAGTACGAAGCTCTCTTGTATGGACTGCGAATGGCAATTTCTCTAGGAATTCGCCCATTGATGGTCTATGCCGATTCAGACTTAGTGGTGAATCAAGTGATGAAAGAATGGGATATCTCCAGTCCTGTGATGACCGACTATTGCAGCACCATCAGGAAACTGGAAAAACACTTTGAATGGCTAGAGCTCCACCATATGCCGCGACTCAAAAACCAAGCGACTGACGACCTAGCCAAGATGGGCTCCACTCGGAAGGCAGTACCCAAGAAAGCTTCACTTATATTCTTTGAGAGTTAGTAAATTTTCGAAGAAATTCTCTCATGTTTCACTTATATTATTTTGAGAGAAGAAAATTTGTATGCTCATGTTCTTTAATTAAATTTGTTTGAGCTTATCAAAAGCAACATATGAAATTAGTCCCAAAGTGATAGATATTCAATAGGGATATAATAAAAACTTTCATGAAGATCATTGGAAAAATAAATTTGATTCTTTGTAATAGTTTTGAGATATGATGATAGTGATATGTGAGTCATGTTGGTGAGTAATTATGCATCAGTAAAAATATCGGTGTTAAGGTTTGTGATTCCCTATGCAAGTACATAAGTCAATAGTTATGCAATGAAATTACATCCTACTTATGGTGCATTATTCGGTGTTAGTTATGCTCAATGCTCGCTTATGTGATTTTTTGTTTCTTGGTTGGTTGCTTCTCAATCTATTTGCTAGCCTACACATGTACTAAGTAAAGATACTACTTATGCATCCAAAACATTTAAACCCAGTTTTGCCATATGAGTCCACCATACTGAAGGAAATATGCCCTAGAGGCAATAATAAAGTTTTTATTTTATATTTCCTTATATCATGATAAATGTTTACTCTTCATGCTAGAATTGTATTGACCGAAAACTTGATACATGTGTGGATACATAGACAAAACACCGTGTCCCTGGTAAGCCTCTACTAGACTAGCTCGTTAATCAAAGTAGGTTAAGTTTCCTAACCATAGACATGTGTTGTCATTTGATGAACGGGATCACATCATTAGGAGAATGATGTGATGGAAAAGACCCATCCGTTAGCTTAGCATATTGTTTGTTTAGTTTTATTGCTATTGCTTTCTTCATGTCAAAATACATATTCCTTCAACTATGAGATTCTGCAACTCCCGGATACCGGAGGAATACGTTGTGTCCTATCAAACATCACAACATAACTGGGTGATTATAAAGATGCTCTACAGGTATTTCCGAAGGTGTTTGTTGGGTTGGCATAAATCGAGATTAGAATTTGTCACTCCGAGTATCAGAGAGGTATCTCTGGGCCCTCTCAGTAATACACATCATAAGAAGCCTTGCAAGCAAAGTGACTAATGAGTTAGTTGTGGGATGATGTATTATGGAACGAGTAAAGAGACTTGCCGGTAATGAGATTGAACTAGGTATGAAGATATCGACGATCGAATCTCATGCAAGTAACATACCGATGACAAAGGGAATAACGTATGTTGTCATAAAGGTTCGACTGATAAAGATCTTCGTAGAATATGTAGGAGCCAATATGAGCATCCATGTTCTGCTTTTGGTTATTGGTCGGAGAGGTGTCTCGGTCATGTCTACATAGTTCTCGAACCCGTAAGGTCCGCACGCTTAACGTTCAATTACGATTTTGTATTATATGAGTTACGTGATTTGGTGACCGAATGTTGTTTGGAGTCCGGGATGAGATCATGGACATGACGAGGAGTCTCAAAATGGTTGAGAGGTAAAGATTGATATATAGGACAAGTGGCAGACACCGGAAGTGTTTCGGAGAGTATCAGGTACATATCGTGTCACCAGAAGGGGTTCCGAGCACCCCGGCAAAGATATGGTCCTTATGGGCCAAGAGAGGGACAAACCAGCCCACAAGGGGCTTGTGCGCCCCCATATAGGCTTAAATAAGAGGACAAGGAAAGAGGGGAAGGGAGAAGGAAAGGGGAGGATTCGGCCTCCCCCTTCCTTCCCTCCCCCTCCCTTTCCTTTTCCCCTCCGGTAAAAAGGAAAAGGGAGAGGCCGAATTGGGAGGACCCCAAGTCCTATATATATATATATATATATATATATATATGAGGGGGGCACTGCTAGAACACATAACCAACAATTGTTAGCCGTGTGCAGCGCCCCCCTCCACAGTTTACGCCTCCGGTCATATCTTTGTAGTGCTTAGGCGAAGGCCTGCACGGATCACTTCACCATCACCGTCACCATGCCGTCGTGATGATAGAGCTTATCTACTTCCTCGGCACTATGCCAGATCAAGAGTTCGAGGGACGTCATCGAGATGAACGTGTGCAGAACTCGAAGGTGTCGTATGTTCGGTACTTGATCGGTCGGAACAAGAAGAAGTTCGACTACATCAACCACGTTGTCAAACGCTTCCTCTTTCGGTCTACGAGGGTACGTAGACAAACTCTCACCCTCTCGATGCTATGCGTCTCCTAGATAGATCTTGCGTGAGCGTAGGATTTTCTTTTTGAAATTGCATGCAACGTTTTCCAACAGTGGCATTAGAGCTAGGTTTATGTGTAGATAATGTGCACGAGTAGAACACAAAGAGTTGTGGGCGGTGATCATCATACTTCTTACCACCAATGTCTTATTTTGATTTGATGGTATTGTTGGATGAAGCGTCCCGGACCAACCTTACATGACCACGTTCGTGATACCGGTTCCACCGACAGACATGCAACTAGTTTTGCATAAATGTGGCTGGCGGGTGTCTGTTTCTCCAACTTTAGCTGAATTGAATTTGACTGCAGCCGGTCCTTGTTGAAGGTTAAAACAACAAACTTGATAAATCACCGTTGTGGTTTTCATGCGTAGTAAGAATGGTTCTTGCTAGAAGCCCGTAGCTGCCGCGTAAAACTTGCGACAACAAAATACAGGACATCTAACTTGTTTTTGCAGGCCATGTTGTGATGTGATATGGTCAAGACATGATGTGATATATGTTATTGTATGAGATGATCATGTTTTGTAAAAGTTACTGGCAACCGGCAGGAGCCTTATGGTTGTCTCTTTATTGTATGAAATGCAAACGCCATGTAATTGCTTTACTTTATCACTATGCGTTAGCGATAGTTGTAGAAGCAATAGTTGGCGAGACAACCACGACGCTACGATGGAGATCAAGGTGTCAAGCCAGTGATGATGGAGATCATGATGGTGCTTTGGAGATGGAGATCAAATGCATAAGATGATGATGGCCATATGATGTCACATATTATGATTGCATGTGATGTTTATCTTTTATGCATCTTATTTTGCTTAGTACGACGGTAGCATTATAGGATGACCCCTCACTAAAATTTCAAGGTATGATTGTTCTCCCTGAGTATGCACTATTGTGACAGTTCGTCATGCTAAGACACCACATGATGATCGAGTGTGATAGGCTCTACGTTCACATACAACGGATGCAAGGTAGTTTTGCCCATGCGGAATACTCGGGTTAAACTTGACAAGCCTAGCATGTACAGACATGGCCTCGGAACACTGGAGACTGAAAGGTCGAATGTGAATCATATAGTAGATATGATCAACATAGAGATGTTCACCATTGAAGACTACTCCATCTCACGTGATGATCGGACATGGTTTAGTTGATTTGGATCACGTATCATTTATATGAATTGAGGGATGTCTATCTAAGTGGGAGTTCTTAAGTAATTTGATTAATTGAACTTAATTTATCATGAACTTAGTCCTGATAGTATTTGCATATCTATGTTGTAGATCAACAACTCGCGTTCTAGCTCCCCTATGTTTTTTAAATGTTCCTAGATAATACTACGTTGAAAGATGATAGTAGCAATGATGCGGAGTGGGTCCATGATCCGAGGATTATCCTCGTTTGTGCACAGAAGAATTATGTACTTGATGCACCGCTAGGTGACATACCTATTGCAGGAGCAGATGTAGATGTTATGGACATTTGACAAGCTTGGTATGATGACTACTTGATAGTTTAGTGCACCATGCTTTGATGTTTAGAACCGGGACTTCAAAAATATTTTTGAACGCCATGGAGCATATAAGATGTTCCAAGAGTTGAAATTGGTATTTCAGACACATGCCCATGTCAAGAGGTATAAGACCTCTGACAAATACTTTGCCTACAAGATGGAGGAGAATAGCTTAGCTAGTGAGCATGTGCTCAGAATGTCTGGGTACTACAATAGCTTGAATAAAGTGGGAGTTAATCTTCTAGATAAGATAGTGATTGAACTTCGTGAACTAGCATGTACTACAATCGCTCAGAATGTCTGGGCACTACAATCGCTTCTCTAGTCACTATCACCAAGTTACTAGAACTTCATGATGAACTATAATATGCAAGGGATGACGAAAATGATTCCCAAGCTCTTCGCGATACTGAAATCGGCGAAGGTAGAAATCAAGAAAAAGCATCTAGTGTTGATGGTTAACAAGACCACTAGTTTCAAGAAAAAGGGTAAGGGAAAGAAAGGGAACTTCAAGAAGAATGGCAAGAAAGTTGCCACTCCCGGGAAGAAGCCCAAAGATGGACCCAAGCCTGAAACTAAGTGATTCTACTGCAAAGGGAATGGTCACTGGAAGTGGAACTGCCCCAAACATTTGGCGGATAAGAAGGATGGCAAAGTGAACAAAGGTATATTTTATATACAAATTATTGATGTGTACCTTACTAATGTTCGTAGTAGCCCCTGGGTATTTGATACTAGTTCAGTTGCTAAGATTAGTAACTCAAAACAGGAGTTGCAGAATGAACAAAGACTAGTTAAGGGCGAGGTGACGATGTGTGTTAGAAGTGATTCCAAGGTTGATAAGATCAGCATCGCACACTCCTTCTACCTTTGGGATTAGTGTTGAACCTAAATAAATGTTATTTGGTGTTTGCGTTGAGCATGAATATGATTTGATCATGGTTATTGCAATACGGTTATTCATTTAAGTCGGAGAATAAGTGTTGTTCTGTTTACATGAATAAAACCTTCTATGGTCATACACCCAATGTAAATGGTTTATTGAATCTCGATCGTAGTGATACACATATTCATAATATTGATGCCAAAAAGATACAAAGTTCATAATGATAGTGAAACATACTTGTGGCATTGCCGTTTACGTCATATTGGTGTAAAGCGCATGAAGAAACTCCATGCAAATGGACTTTTGGAATCATTTGATACTTGTGAACCATGCCTCATGGGAAAGATGACTAAAACTCCGTTCTCCGGAACAATGGAGTGAGCTAATGAATTATTGGAAATAATACATACCGATGTATGCGGCCCAATGAGTGTTGAAGCACGCGGCAGGTATCATTATTTTCTGACCTTCATAGATGATTTGAGTAGGTATGGGTATATCTATATAATGAAACACAAGTCTGAAACATTTGAAAAGTTCAAAAGATTTCAAACTGAAGTGGAGAATCATCGTAACAAGAAAATAAAGTTTCTACAATCTGATCGCGGAGATGAATATTTGAGTTGCGAGTTTGGCCTTCATTTAAAACAATGTGGAATAGTTTCACAACTCACACCACCTGGAACGCCACAGCGCAATGGTGTGTCCGAACGTCGTAATCGTACTCTATTGGATATGGTGCGTTTTATGATGTCTCTTATCGATTTTCCTTTATCATTTTGGGGTTATGCATTAGAGACAGCTGCATTCACATTAAATAGGGCACTGTCTAACTCCGTTGAGGTGACACCATATGAACTATGGTTTGGCAAGAAACCTAAGCTGTCGTTTCTTAAAGTTTGGGGTTGCGATGCTTATGTGAAAAAGCTTCAGCCTGATAAGCGCGAACCCAAATCGGAGAAGTGCATCTTCATAGGATACCCTAAGGAAACAATTCGGTACACCTTCTACCACAAATCCAAAGGCAAGATATTTGTTGCCAAGAATGGAAACTTTCTAGAGAAGGAGTTTCTCTCGAAAGAAGTGAGTGGGAGGAAAGTAGAACTTGATGAGGTAATGGAACCGTCTCTCAAATTGGAAGGTAGCAAATCACATAAAACCGTTCTCGTGATGCCTACACCAACTAGAGAGGAAGCTAATGATCATGATCATGAAACTTTAGATCAAGTTACTACTGAACCTCGTAGGTCAACCAGAGCATGATCCGCACTAGAGTGGTACGATAACCCTGTTCTGGAAGTCATGTTACTAGACCATGACGAACCTACGAACTATGAAGAAGCTATGATGAGCCCAGATTCCGCTAGATGGATTACGCTATGAAATCTAAGATGGGATCCATGTATGAGAACAAAGTGTGGACTTTGGTGGACTTGCCCAATGATCGACAAGCCATTGAGAATAAATGGATCTTCAAGAGGAAGACGGACATTGATGGTAGTTTTACTATCTACAAAGCTCGACTTGTCGTAAAAGGTTTTCGACAAGTTCAAGATGTTGACTACGATGAGATTTTCTCACTCATAGTGATGCTTAAGTCTGTCCGAATCATGTTAGCAATTGCCACATTATGAAATCTGGCAAATGGACATCAAAATTGCATTCCTTAATGGATTCTTAAAGAAGAGTTGTATATGATGCAACCAAAAAGGTTTTATCGATCCTAAAGGTGCTAACAAAGTGTGCTAACTCCAGCGATCCATTTATGGACTGGTGCAAGCATCTCAGAGTTGGAATACATGTGAGTGGGAGCTCTGTAGCATTTCTAATATTATATGTGGATGACATATTGTTGATTGGAAATGATATAGAATTTCTGGATAGCATAAAAGGATACTTTAATAAAAGTTTTTCATTGAAAGACCTCAGAGAAGCTACTTATATATTAGGCATCAAGATCTATAGAGATAGATCAAGACGCTTAATTGGACTTTCACAAAGCACATACCTTGATAAAGTTTTGAAGAAGTTCAAATTGGATAAGTCAAAGAAAAGGTTCTTGCCTGTGTTACAAGGTGTGAAGTTGAGTCAGACTCAATGCCCGACCATGGTAGAAGATAGAGAGATAATGAAAGTCATTCCCTATGCCTCAGCCATAGGTTCTATAAAGTATGCCATGCTGTGTACCAGACCTATTTTGTACCTTGCCAGGAGTTTGGCAAGGGGGTACAATATTGATCCAGGAGTAGATCACTAGATGGCGGTCAAAATTATCTGTAGGTACCTAAATAGGACTAAGGAAATGTTTCTTGGTTATGGAGGTGACAAAGAGTCTGTCATAAAGGGTTACGTCGATGCAAGCTTTGACACCGATCTGGATGACTCTGAGTCTCAATCTAGATACATATTGAAAGTGGACGCAATTAGTTAGAGTAACTCCATGCAGAGCATTGCAAACACAGAAATTTGCAAATACATATGGATCTGAATATGGCAGACCCGTTGACTAAACTTCTCCTACAAGCAAAACATGATCACACCTTAGTACTCTTTGGGTGTTAATCACATAGAGATGTGAACTATATTATTGACTCTAGAAAACCCTTTGGGTGTTGGTCACACGGCGATGTGAACTATGGGTGTTAATCACATAAAGATGTGAACTATTGGTGATAAATCACATGGCGATCTGAACTAGATTATTGACTCTAGTGCAAGTGGGAGGCTGAAGGAAATATGCCCTAGAGGCAATAATAAAGTTGTTATTTTATATTTCCTTATATCATTATAAATGTTTATTATTCATGCTAGAATTGTATTAACCGAAAACTTGATACATGTGTGGATACATAGACAAAACACCGTGTCCCTAGTAAGCCTCTACTAGACTAGCTCGTTAATCAAAGATGGTTAAGTTTCCTAACCGTAGACATGTGTTGTCATTTGATGAACAAGATCACATCATTAGGAGAATGATGTGATGGACAAGACCCATCCATTAGCTTAGCATATTGATCGTTCAATTTTATTGCTATTGGTTTCTTCATGTCAAATACATATTCCTTCGACTATGAGATTATGCAACTCCCGGATACCGGAGGAATACCTTGTGTGCTATCAAACGTCACAACATAACTGGGTGATTATAAAGATGCTCTACAGGTATCTCCAAGGTGTTTGTTGGGTTGGCATAGATCGAGATTAGGATTTGCCCCTCCGAGTATCGGAGAGGTATCACTTGGCCCTCTCGGTAATGCACATCATAAGAAGCCTTGCAAGCAAAGTGACTAATGAGTTAGTTGTGGGATGATGTATTACGGAACGAGTAAAGAGACTTGCCAGTAATGAGATTGAACTAGGTACGAAGATACCGACGATCGAATCTCGGGCAAGTAGCATACCGATAACAAAGGGAATAACGTATGTTGTCATAACGGTTTTATCGATAATGATCTTCATAGAATATGTAGGAACCAATATGAGCATCCAGGTTCCACTGTTTGTTATTAACTGGAGAGGTGTCTCGTTCATGTCTACATAGTTCTCGAACCCATAGGGTCCGCACGCTTAACATTTGATGACAATTTTGTATTATATGAGTTATGTGATTTGGTGACCGAATGTTGTTCAGAGTCCCGGATGATATGACAGACATGACGAGGAGTCTTGAAATGGTGGAGATGTAAATATTGATATATAGGACGATAGTATTTGGACACTGGAAGTGTTCCAGAGACTATCGGGTACATATTGGGTCATCGGAAGGCGTTTCGGGCACCCCGACAAGGATATGGTCCTTATGGGCCAAGAGAGGGACAGACCAGCCCACAAGGGGCTGGTGCGCGCCCATATAGGCCGTAATAAGAGGAGAAGGAAAGAGGGGAAGGGACAAGGAAAGGGGAGGATTCAGCCTCCCCCTTCCTTCCCTCCCCCTCTCTTTCCTTTTCCCCTCCGGTAAAAAGGAAAAGGGGGAGGCCGAATTGGGAGGACCCCAAGTAGGATTCCTCCTACTTGGGGCGCCCCCTTGGCTGCCTCTCTTCCCCTCTAGCCTATATATATATATATATATATGTATATATATATATATATATGTATATATATATGAGGGGGCACCGCTGGAACACACAACCAACAATTGTTAGCCGTGTGCGGCGCCCCCCTCCAGAGTTTACGCCTCCGGTCATATCTTCGTAGTGCTTAGGCGAGCCCCTGCACGGATCGCTTCACCATCACTGTCACCATGCATCGTGGTGATGGAACTTATCTACTTCCTCGACACTCTGCTGGATCAAGAGTTCGAGGGATGTCATCAAGCTGAAGGTGTGCAGAACTCGAAGGTGTCGTACGTTTGGTACTTGATCGGTCGGAACGAGAAGAAGTTCGACTACATCAACCGCATTGTCAAACGCTTCTGCTTTCGGTCTACGAGGTAACATAGACACACTCTCCCCCTCTCATTGCTATGCATCTCCTAGATAGATCTTGTGTGAGCGTAGGAATATTTTTGAAATTGCATGCTACGTTTCCCAACACATACCTACCTATATGTGGTATTTCCATGTCGTTCTACGCAAATTTGTATGTGCCATCTCTAATTTTCAAAATTAATTTACTTTTTTGTGCTCGTACCGCTCATGAAGCGGCAGGGGGTGGCCAATATTTTCCATGCTAGATGTGTTATTCTCAAGATGAGTGCTTATTCACTTGTCATTGCACGAGAGTACAGCGGTAATAGGGTTGCCCAGTCCCGAAGTGAAACAGATATTTACTTTATGTTGTCAAATAATAAATTCCTTGTAAAGTGTTGGTATGGAAAGCACCCGTGGATACGGCTAGCCATGGATTGCGAAATAATAGTGGAAAAAGGAATAAATTTATTTTCTGTTTGGAAACCGCCTATGATATATCTAGCATGGAAAGTGTTGGGAATTCCTCGGTTGTTTTCATTGACGGGAAAAGTATGCATCTCAAAAAAAATATCTCTCAATTTAAGCTTTGAGCACTCGCACCACTACAAATCCCTACTTCCCTCTGCGAAGGGCCTATCTATTTACTTTATGCAATTTTTATTTTTATTTGAGTCTCCATCTTCTCTTATAATGCACCAACTAGGGAGCGCTATGATCATACTTGAGCATTGGATGTAGCTAGTATGCGAGTGTGTTTCATGAACGGATCAATGATTGAGCATGACGGGCTAGGGATAACTTTCCTTAGTGTTGATATTTTGAAAGACACATTTGCTTATTGAAATGTCTGAGTATTGAAATCTTCATGTCAAAACTAGACTATTGCTTTGAACCATATAAAAGTCCAAATGTCCATGCTACAAAAGAAAAGAATATGTGATGAACATGTTAGGTAGCATTCCACATCAAAAATTCTATTTTTATCTTTTACCTACTCGAGGATGAGCAGGAATTAAGCTTGGGGATGCTGATACGTCTCCAACGTATCAATAATTTTTAATTGTTCCATGCTGTTACATTATCATTCTTGGATGTTTTACAGTCATTTTATAACAACTTTATATCATTTTTTGGAACTAACCTATTGACATAGTGCCCAGTGCGAGTTGTTGTTTTTTGCTTGTTTTTTACTACGCAGAATATCAGTACCAAATGGATTCCAAACATACCGAAACTTTTTGGAGATTTTTTCTGGACCGAAATACACCCAATGGGCCAAAGAACTTCTAGAGGGGAGGCTCGTGGGGAGCACAACCCACCAGCGCGCGCCCAGGAGCCCAGGCGCTCCCAAGGGGGTTGTGCCCCCCACGGAGCCCCGCCTGCACTGCCTCTTTGCTCTATAAATTTCCAAATATTCCAGAAACCCTAGAGGAGTCAACGAAACACAATTCCAGCTGCCGCAAGTTCCAGAACCATGACATCCAATCTAACACCATCACGAAGGGGTTCACCACCCTCATTGGTGCCTCTCCAATGATGCGTGAGTAGTCCACCATAAACCTACGGGTCCGTAGGCAGTAGCTAGATGGATTCTTCTCTCTTTTTGATTCTCAATACAATTGTCTCTTGGAGATCGATTTGATGTAACTCTTTTTGCGTTGTGTTTGTTGGGATCCAATGAACTTTGAGTTTGTGATCAGATCTATATGCTTGAGTATTATTTGAGACTTCTTTGATCTCTTATATGCATGATTACTTATAGCCTCGTATTTCTTCTTCGAATCTTTGGTTTAGTTAGGCCAACTAGATCAAATTTTCTTGCCATGGGAAGAGGTGCTTTGTGATGGGTTCGATCTTGCGACGTTCTTTCTCAATGACAGAAGGGGCAGCAAGACACACATGTATTGTTGCTATTAAGGATAACAAGATGGGGGCTATTCCTACATGAATAGATCTCGTCTACATCATGTCATCATTCTTATTGCATTACTCCCTTTCTCCATAAACATAATACACTAGATGCATGCTGGATAACGGTTGATGTACGGAGTAATAGTAGTAGATGCAGGCAGGAGTCGGTCTACTAATCTTGGACGTGATGCCTATATATTGATCATTGCCTTGGATATCATCATAATTATTCGATCTTCTATCAGTTTCCCAATAGTATTTTGTTTACCCACCATGTGTTGTTTCTCGAGAGAAGCCACTTGTGAAATCTATGGCCCCGGGGTCTATTCTTTATCATATTTGCTTTGAGATCTATTTTTATTCACTTTTATTTTCAGATCTATCTTTCAAAAAACCCAAAAAATACTTTGTTGCACTTTTTTGCATCTTTTATTTCGCCTTTTATCGACAGCTATTTATCCAATCTACCACAAATATTTCTACCGTCAACTTGACAATTTCTGGCGCGTTACCTAGTAGGGATTGACAACCCCTTATAGGCATCGGGTTGAAAGTATTTGTTCTTTGTGTGCAGGTACCATTTCCGTAGTGTTGCTTGGTTCTCCTACTGGATTGATACCTTGGTTTCATAACTGATAAAAATACCTACCGTAGCTATACTGCATCATCCCTTCCTCTTTGGGGAAATACCGATGCAGTTTCAAGCGATATCAGTAGCCCCCAAGTCTTAGGCGTAAGAAGATTTGAATATGCTTAAGACTTGTAACTGAATTTTGTGAGCAAACCATAGCCCCCAAGGACCGGGTTATTATGAAAATGATGAGTCGGTTCTTTAAGAAGCCCTTGAGCTGAAATGTTTGAGAAGAGCGACCTGTAGCCCCCAAGGGCCGACTTATCTCATTGAGATAACAGGATCTTCACATAATGTATGGATTTGAAAAAAGTGAATTGCATTAGACCCCAAGTGTCATGGGCACTACGCAGCTTCATGAGATTTGTGATGAGAATACTGATAAAAGATCTGAGTTGTAGCCCCCAAGTGTCGGGTCATGCGACCTCGCCGGCTCGAGACTATATAAAGTTTGAACTAATGATTGCATCTGTTTTGACAGGATGTGCTGGATTTGGCCGAGTCAAAAGATCCCGGCTTGTAGAAACAATTAAAAACAGAGCAAAAACTTTGTGAGACGATAGAATCTTCCTCCTCATATTTGCAAGAATTTGTTTCTCTTGCATAACTTGCAAAACATGAAAGTGGCCTATGAAGAAGAGAAGACAACACTACTGAAACATGCAGAAGAGGCAGAAGGCAAGCTTGAGCCGGTGACTCAAGAGCTGAACACGCTGAAGCATCATATAACCAATATGACTGTGGCCATCATTGGTAAGTGGTAATATTATTGTAGTCAAAATACATGTTAAATGTTGGTCGGCTTATTTACATGCTTCTCTTCTTTTGCAGGTAGGAGAAATGACAATGTTGTGCAACTGCCTTTGGTGAAGTTGAAGGCAATATATACATATCTGGAGCAGTTGTATACATGATGTGCATATGCAATAATGGAAGTGAAGAACGCTGCAACGCCCCCTCCATGGATCAAAGACATGCTTAATGCCTTGTTAACAGTTCCTCAACGGAGCCAGGAGTTGAAGAAATCAGCAGCTCGTGCTGGAACCGACTTGACTCTTGCCAAAGCGAAGGCCGAAGAAGATTTTGTGCATTGTGTGAGGGAAACCCGAATAGCGGCCACTCGACCCGTCTTATAGCGACCAGACCTCAAACGGTCCAATCTCTGTGCTCAGGTGTCATCCCTGGATCAGTAATGCTGACACCACACAGTACTTGAAGGATTTATAACAGAGTAGCAATCACACACTTATTACATCGAGTGCCTCAAAAGAGAACTTATTACAATAAATATGGCTTAAGGCCATCTAATAACGATAACAGCGGAAGGCTTGGAAGATAAGTGAGTCCATCAACTCCAACGGCATCACTGGGTATATAACCACGACCTAAAGGCACCTTAATCGTCGCCTAAAAAGTCTGCAACATGAACGTTGCAGCCCGAAATGGGTCATCACATGGAATATGCTGGCAATGTAACACATAGAGAGTAATGGAAGATATAGACTATACTACATGCATATTTGGCTGGTGGGAAGCTCTATGGTTACAGTTTTGCATAAAGCCAATTTTTCCCTACTACAAAGGAATAAATTTTATTTAACTATCATGGTAGTTGTTAAACATTGAGAATGGTTGACAGCATTCTCAATCCCAATTAAGCATCATCATTAAACAAAACCCAACAAAATTAATTAGAGTAACATGATGAGATTCACATGATAATCTAGGTACTAGATACTCAAGATGTCCATAACCGAGGACATGACTAACCATGATTAGTTTATACACTCTGCAGAGGTTCGCGCACTTTTCCCCACAAGACTCGATCTCCTCTGTTGGATTTCTCGCATTGCATGGTGTTTGAGAAACGGATGACCGAGACGTAGTCTTTCAGAAGCGCTAGCACCTTACGATGGGTAGACCGTACCACCTACATCCCCTACATCTGCTAGTCTACCACTGTAAGAGTTCGCATGACTTAGTCAACTATGCTAGAGCCCATAATAGCTTGTGGCTGCACACAGAAGTTTCTAGGATGAATAATCTCGTGATCCCTTTGAGCCTGGGTGGCGGTCCAAAAGAAAAACAGACAATCGCTGGAATACCCAGGTGCCTCAATCCACCCAGATGTGTATTTAAGTTGCCACCTTAGATAAACCATTAATTTTAACAATCTCACATCTATCATGGATACACTCACCCAATCCACGTCTACTAGCATAGCATGGCATAATAAGCAAACTTAGAAGTAACTCCCAAAGGTTTGATAATAAACAGGTAATAGGTACTACCTCAACTACTTCCCAAACCCACAATTTAATTAGATCCTAAACATGCAATGGTGTGAGGATTGATATAATGCAATAAAACTGGGTAACTGGAAGTATGATCAAAGTATTACTTGCCTTGTTGATGATCCGGGAAACCTAGCGATTCGAAGTAGCAAGCGGCGCACTTCGGGTACTCTATCGCAAATAAGCAAGCATACAATAAGTACTCAACTAATGCACAGGTAAAACTCGAATAAGGGATCCAACCAGAACGTTCAACTTAAGAACTCCGGTTGGCAAAAAGAATCAAATTGAACGAAGCAACGAAAGACAAATGGCAAAAGAAACAGGCTTCGTTTACTATTCTGGATCTAGGGCAATTTTTATAGGGGCAAAAACTTGTTTGAGTTGGTTAAACGGAAAGAGGGTTTCGAGACGAAACTCCAAGCGCTTGAATCGCCTGATTCCGATAAACGAACGAAAAGTTATACTAGAATGAAAATCGGATCAGGAATCGCGATCAGAAAAATCGCGGATTTAATCCGAGAAAAAGAGAAACGACGAACAGATTAACGAACGAACGTTCGTTATCTGGATCTAAACGATGAACGTGTTCGTTAAAACGAACGAACGAGTGAACGCTCGCTAATTAACTAAACCAAAAAAACCGATCTAACGAAAAAAACAGATCTAACTTTAAAAAAATGATCAGTTTTCTTCGTGAAAACCGAGGCAACGACGTCTACCTCGGCGGCTCCGGTGAACGGCGGCGGCGGTGGCGAACGGCGGCGAGGGGCGGCGGGGCGACGGCGGGGCGGCGGCGGGTGGCAACGCGGTGGGGCGGCGGAGCGACGGCGGGTGGCGGCGCGGGCGACGGGGCGGGGCTAGGGTTAGGGTTAGGGCGGCGGGGCGGCTTGGGCTGTCCCGGGCCTCGGGCGGTGCTACTTAAAGCCCCGGCCAGGCGGAGTCCTGGCCGGTTACGGCCCAAAGTCGGTTTGGACCTTTTTTAAAATAATTACACTCAGAAAAGAAAACAAAAGAAATACAAAACGAACTCCAAAAATACCGAAATAAATTTTCCCCGGCTTCTAAAATCAAGCCGCACAGGATGAACATTTATTTGGGGCCTAAATGCAATTTTTAAAAACGCAAATTTTTCCTAAATTCAAATAAAATAGCAAATAAAACCAAAATAAAATCTTATTTGATTTTATTATTAAATCCTCAATATTTCTTGAGGTTGGGAAAGTCATTTTATTCCCTCTCTCATATTTTTGTAATAGAAATAATTGAAGATAAAATAAATAAAATCAAATGATCCTATTTTCAAAATTTGAGAAAACTCAAATATGAAGATAATAAATCCCCAACTCTCTCCGAGGGTCCTTGAGTTGCGTAGAATTTTCTAGGATCAGCCAAAATGCAATAAAATATGATATGCAATAACGATCTAGTGTATAACATTCCAAATTGAAACTTTGGGATGTTACAAACCTACCCCCCTTAAGATGAATCTTGCCCTCGAGATTCGGGTTGGCTAGAAAATAGGTGAGGGTGGTCCTTCAGCAATTCTTCCTCTCGCTCCCAGGTGGCTTCATCCTCCGTGTGGTGGCTCCACTGAACTTTGCAAAACTTTATAACCTTGCTGCGGGTGACTCGGCTGGCATACTCAAGAATCTTGACTGGTTTCTCCTCATAGGTCAAATCATTGTCCAACTGAATTGCTTCCAGCGGCACTGTGTCTCTCAGCAGTATATCAGCCATCTCTGCATGGCACTTCTTCAACTGGGAAACATGGAACACGTCGTGAACTCTTGACAATCCTTCAAGCAATTCTAACTTGTAGGCTACTTATCCCATACGCTCCAAAACCTTGTATGGTCCTACAAAACGTGGCGCTAACTTTACCTTAACTGCAAAGCGCTTAACTCCTCGAAGTGGAGATACTCGAAGATAAACTCGGCCTCCGACTTCGTAAACTGTCTCCTTGCATTTAGAATCTGCATAGCTCTTCTGCCTGGATTGGGGCTACCTTGAGCCTATCGCGAATCAATTTCACTTTCTGTTCAGACTCTTTAATCGGATCCGGTCCAAACAACCGGCGATCTCCAACTTCATCCCACGACAATGGGGTCCTGCATCTCCTTCCATACAAGGCTTCGAATGGGGCCATCTTCAAACTGGATTGATAACTGTTGTTATAAGAGAATTCTGCATATAGCAAATTCTCGTCCCAACTAGATCCGTAATCTAGCGCACAAGCTCTCAGCATATCCTCCAAAATCTGATTGACTCTCTCGGTCTGTCCATCTGTCTGCGGATGGAAAGCTGTACTGAATTCTAGCCTGGTACCCAAAGTTTCATGCAACTGATTCCAAAACTTTGAGGTAAACTGGGTTCCTCTATCTGATAGAATGCTCCTTGGAACTCCATGCAGACATACGATTCTGGTCATGTATATCTTTGCCAACTTTGCACTGGTATAGGTAGTCTTTACTGGGATGAAATGTGCTACCTTTGTCAAACGATCGACTAAAACCCAAATCGAGTCATAGCCTGAACGAGCTCTGGGAAATCCGGTAATAAAATCCATGCCTAACTTATCCCACTTCCATTCGGGTATAGGCAATGGCTGTAGCAATCCTGCTGGCTTCTGATGCTTTGCTTTTACTCTCTGACATACATCACAAACTGCTACATACTCCACAATATCCTTCTTCATTCCGGTCCACCAGAAAATATCCTTCAAATCCAAATACATCTTGGTATTTCCTGGGTGAATCGAATATGGCGAATCATGGGCCTCTTGCAGAATTAACTTCCTGATCTCCGAATCATTAGGCACATAAACACGGTCTTCAAACCATAGGGTATCGTGCTCATCCTCACGAAATCCTTTAGCTTTTCCCTTGCTCATTTTCTCTTTAATAGAAGCAATCTCCTTGTCTGTCTTCTGGGCTTCTCTGATCTTATCCATCAAAGTAGATTGAATCTCCAATGCTGCTACATAGCCTCTCGGGACTATCTCCAAACATAGCTCACAGAGATTTTTGGCTAACTCCCTTGGTAAATCTCCCATCATTAGGGTGTTGACATGACTCTTATGACTCAGCGCATCGGCTACTACGTTAGCCTTTCCGGGGTGATAATGCAATCTCATATCATAATCCTTGATGAGCTCCAACCATCTCCTTTGCCTAAGATTCAACTCCTTCTGCGTGAAAATATACTTCAAACTCTTGTGATCCGTGTACACCTCACAATGGTTTCCAATGAGAAAATGTCTCCAAGTCTTCAACGCATGCACTACGGCTGCCAACTCCAAATCATGCGTAGCATAATTCAACTCATGAGGCTTAAGCTGTCGTGAGGCATATGAAACAACTCTTCCTTCTTGCATAAGCACTACTCCAAGTCCTCGACGTGAAGCGTCGCAATGCACCTCATAATCCTTGGTCTGATCTGGCAAAATCAACACAGGTGATGTAACCAAGCGTTTCTTCAGCTCCTGGAAACTGGCCTCACATTCCTCGGTCCATATGAACTTGGTATCCTTTTTCAATAACTCTGTCATAGGCTTTGCAATCTTCGAGAAATTTTCAATAAATCTCCGGTAGTATCCTGCGAGTCCAAGAAAACTCCGGATCTCTCCAACTGTTGTTGGCGTTTCCCAATTTGTCACAATGTCAACCTTGGTGGGATCTATGGCTATACCTTCTCCGGATATAACGTGTCCGATAAATCCAACTTCCTTCAACCAAAACTCACATTTGCTAAACTTGGCGTATAAGTGATGTTCTCTAAGCTTACCAAGTACCAAACGCAAATGCTCCTTATGCTCCTCCTCATTTTTCGAGTAAACCAGGATATAGTCGATGAACACTACTACGAACTTATCCAAAAACTCCATAACCACTTTGTTCATCATGTTCATAAAATATGCAGGTGCGTTAGTCAGACCAAATGACATAACGGTATACTCGTACAGCCCATACCTGGTGGTAAAAGCTGTCTTAGGTATATCCTGTTCTCGAATCTTCAACTGATGGTATCCTGATCGCAGGTCGATCTTGTAAAATACCTTAGCTCCTTGCAATCAATCAAACAGATCGTTGATCATCGGTAGTGGGTACTTATTCTTGATGGTTACTTCATTCAATCCTCGATAATCAACAACCATCCTTAACGATCAATCCTTCTTCTCCACTAGAAGTACTGGCGATCCCCAAGGCGAAGAACTTGGGCGAATATAACCTTTATCCAGTAACTCCTTAATCTGCTTCTTAATTTCCTCCAAATCCTTTGCGGGCATCCTATATGGTCTCTTAGATATTGGCCCTGTGCCTGGCAAAAGCTCAATCAAAAACTCAATATCTCTATCCGATGGCATGCCTGGCAACTCTTCTGGAAATACATCAGGGAAATCCTTCACCACTGGTACTTCCTCCTACAGAACTCCTGTTAGACAATTTACTTGAGTCCTCTTCAGCACATGCCGGGATACATACTTGATCCATCTCCCTTCTGGCGTTGTAAGCAAAATTGACTTACTGGCACATTCAATATTCCCTTCATACTTTGATAACCAATCCATGCCTAATATCACATCCAATCCTTGGGATTCCAATACTATTAGGTTCGAGGGAAAAACATAGTTACCAATCCTTAATGGTAACCGATCACACCATAGACTGGCCATATATTCTGCTCCAGGCGAGGTTACTAGCATGGGTGACCTAAGGGCTTGGGTTGGCAGTTTATACTTATCCACAAATCCCCTTGATATGTACGAATGCGATGCACCAGTATCAAAAAGAACGAGTGCAGTAAATGACTTAACCAAAACTTACCGATTACTGCATCCGGCTGCTCTTCAACCTCCTCCACGTTAACGTGGTTCACCTGTCCCCTATTAAAAGGGTTCGGCTTCTTCCCAGAGCTTCCATTGCCATTTCCATTCTAGGCTTCAGAACATTCATTGGCATAATGTCTGGTCTTCTGGCACTTGAAACAAGTGACTTGGCTCAGGTCTCTCTTAGCTGGGGTTGATGGGTTGGTGCGGTTCTGGCCGTTGCTTCCTCCATTCCCATTACCATTTTTGGTGTTGTTGTGATTGTGTGAGCTACCTCCTCCATGGGTATGTTGAAAATGTCCTCCCGGCCTAGGGGTAAAATGTGGCTTCTGCTGAGCTCCTGAATTGTACGTCCCTTGTCCATACTTCCTCTTGCGGTTCTCAATCTGCTGCTGCTTCCCTTCAATCATGAGAGCATGATATACCAACTCCTGGTAGTTGTTGAAGGTTGCTACCATCAACTGCATGCTCAACTCATCATTCAGTCCTTCCAGAAACTTCTCCTGCTTAGCTACATCATGTGGGGCATAACGTGCTAACTTACTAAAGTCCTCCACATACTGGCCAACTGGCCGTCCTCCTTGGCGCAAGTTGCGAAACTCTCGCTTCTTCAAGGCCATAGCTCCTGCTGAAACATGGGCAGTACGGAAAGCCTGCTGGAATTGGTCCCATGTGACAGTGTCGATAGGGAAAGTGGCTGTGAAATTTTCCCACCATGATGTTGCGGGTCCTTCAAGCTGATGTGCGGCAAACTTCACCTTTTCCGCATCTGTGCATCCTGCCGTGGTCAATTCCCTTGCTGTCTTGCGGAGCCAATCATCTGCTACTATCGGCTCGGTGCTACTGGAAAACACCGGTGGATTCAACCTAAGAAAATAGGCTAAGTGATCAACAGGTGGTGGTGGTGGTGGGTTGTTGTTGTTGTTGTTCCCCTGATTCTGATTCTGGACTAGCAACTGCATCAATGTGTTCTGCTGCTCGATCAACTGGGTGAGCTCTGAGGGTTGAGAAAAGATGAGATTTAAGAATAGAGAGGGGTCTAGAGAGAAAACACTACCCATATGCACATGAGGCAAAAACAAACAATTCACTTCATTCAATCAATCAAACAAGGGCATACAATCGATCTAACTATCGCGAAAGTGCTCGGACTAATATATGTACATGGTGGACTACTACTACTGATGCGGTGGTCTACTAGAAATAATCTTCGGTTGTAGACTCCATAATATCTGCTCCAGCTTCATCAACATAGTCATCATCGCTATCATCTGGATCCGAGTCGGTGTCGTCGATGATGATGTAGTCTTCCGGGCGAATTTCCTTGGGTTCTTCGTCTTCTTCTACTGGTGTAGGGCCTCCCATAAATATTCCAATCTTCATTGTTAGGTCGGCATTCTTGTCCACTAGTACTTCGATTTCCTCTTCATAATCTTCACGTGTAGCCTTGAGTTCTTCCTCCAGTTCCTTGATTTTAGTCTTTGCCTTCTTCAGATCTATCATGTCGGCGCACATCTGGTTCTCCTGACATCGAATGTGCTGGTTTAACTCCTGGATAAAAGCTGCAATTGATCTATCCTTCCTGGTGCTGATCATCTCCCAATGCTCATCTCGGCGCCCACAAATCTGGTAGATAGTATCCTTGAGATCATTGCGGTAAACTTCTACAATGCGTCCCATGGCGATCTGAGCTGCCATGCTCTTTCATAGATTCCAAGTTGGTGCATCAAAAGAAAACTCTATGGGCTTAGTAACTGGCATGAACGTCCTTCCTGGAACTTGAACTTGAATCATCCAGCGCTCCTCTTCAGGTAAAGTGGCGTTGTAGGGGTGAAGCTTGGTACTCCTATGTTCAGATATCTAGTGACTTCCTTCAAGTGACGTCCATAGGGTGTATCTTCATCCGGTTGCGTGAACTTGTTCCTTGCATCCGCCATCCTAAAAGAGTAGAAAAGATGAGAAGTCAGAATGAGAAGAGAGTGAGTAGTGATCTAGGTCTTTTAGCTTAGTGGTCGTGTCCTACAGTCAGCGTGTGCTCTGGTACCATCTTGTAGCGACCAGACCTCAAACGGTCCAATCTCTGTGCTCAGGTGTCATCCCTGGATCAGTAATGCTGACACCACACAGTACTTGAAGGATTTATAACAGAGTAGCAATCACACACTTATTACATCAAGTGTCTCAAAAGAGAACTTATTACAATAAATATGGCTTAAGGCCATCTAATAACGATAACAGCGGAAGGCTTGGAAGATAAGTGAGTCCATCAACTGCAACGGCATCGCTGAGTATAGAACCACGACCTAAAGGCACCTTAATCATCGTCTGAAAAGTCTGCAACATGAACGTTGCAGCCCGAAACGGGTCAGCACATGGAATATGCTGGCAATGTAACACATAAAGAGTAATGGAAGATATAGACTATACTACATGCTTATTTGGCTGGTGGGAAGCTCTATGGTTACAGTTTTGCGTAAAGCCAATTTTTCCCTACTACAAAGGAATAAATTTCATTTAACTATCATGGTAGTTGTTAAACATTGAGAATGGTTGATAGCATTCTCAATCCCAATTAAGCATCATCATTAAACAAAACCCAACAAAATTAATTAGAGTAACATGATGAGATTCACATGATAATCCAGGTACTAGATACTCAAGATGTCCATAACCAGGGACATGGCTAACCACGATTAGTTTATGCACTCTGCAGAGGTTTGCGCACTTTTCCCCACAAGACTCGATCTCCTCCATTGGATTTCTCGCACTGCATGGTGTTTGAGAAATGGATGACCGAGACATAGTCTTCCAGAAGTGCTAGCACCTTACGATGGGTAGACCGTACCACCTACATCCCCTACATCTGCTAGTCTACCACTTTAAGAGTTCGCACGACTTAGTCAACTATGCTAGATCCCCTAATAGCTTGTGGCTGCACACGGAAGTTTCTAGGATGAATAATCTCATGATCCCTTTGAGCCTGGGTGGCGGTCCAAAAGAAAAACAGGCAATCGCTGGAATACCCAGGTGCCTCAATCCACCCAGATGTATATTTAAGTTGCCACCTTAGATAAACCATTAATTTTAACAATCTCACATTTGTCATGGATACACTCACCCAATCCACGTCTACTAGCATAGCATGGCATAATAAGCAAACGTAGAAGTAACTCCCAAAGGTTTGATAATAAACAGGTAATAGGTATGTCGGTGTCAAAACCGGCGGATCTCGGGTAGGGGGTCCCGAACTGTGCGTCTAGGCTGGATGGTAACAGGAGGCAAGGAACATGATGTTTTACCCAGGTTCGGGCCCTCTTGATGGAGGTAAAACCCTACGTCCTTCTTGATTAATATTGATGATATGGGTAGTACAAGAGTAGATCTACCACGAGATCAAGGAGGCTAAACCCTAGAAGCTAGCCTATGGTATGATTATTGTATGATGAAGTTGTCCTACGGACTAAAACCCTCTGGTTTATATAAACACCGAAGAGGGTTAGAGTTACACAAAGTCGGTTACAATGGTAGGAGATCTAAATATCTACATCACCAAGCTTGCCTTCCACGCCAAGGAAAGTCCCATCCGGACACGGGACGAAGTCTTCAATCTTGTATCTTCATAGTCCTGGAGTCCGGCTGAAGGTATAGTCCGGCTACCCGGACACCCCCTAATCCAGGACTCCCTCAATAGCCCCCGAACCAGGCTTCAATGACGACGAGTCCGGCGCGCAGATTGTCTTCGCCATTGCAAGGCGGGTTCTTCTCCAAATTCCGTATACCTGCTGAATAATGTCCGATTTTCATAATGTAGTGCACCTTGGCTTCCACGCCTAATAATGGCCATCTTCCACGTGTTAAACGAATGCGAAAAGTCGGGGTGTTTTTACATTCACACCCCTAGCCGCATAAATGAGCCGCCTATTTAATGGGATGGGGATTCAGATCCAAACCACATCTCCTCTCCGCGAGTAATCATCAGAGCGCCTCCAGCAAAGGTCCATTCCAACATGGCCAGCCGTCGCAGCTCCTCCTCTCGCCCTTCCAGTCCTAAACCTAGAGACTGGGAGAGGTGCTCCATCCTGCACAGCGAGCTAGTGTCGCTTCAGGCCAAGGGATTTCTCCCTCGGGCCTATCTGGTCCCGGTCCGAGCCGGACTCGCCACCTATAATGGTGGAGAGCAAGCGGAGAGCACGCCCAATCCCTCCAAAGGAGAGCGGGTGTGCCTCGTCCCTTATTTAATAAGAGGACTTGGATTTCCAATTCATCCATTTCTCCATGGGCATCTGGAGTTCTACGGCCTCCAGCTGCACAATCTCACGCCCGCCTCTATATTGCATATCGCGGGCTTCGTCGCCCTTTGCGAGCTATTCTTGGGTGTTGAGGCTCATTTCGCGCTGTGGAAGAGGTTATTCTGCCTGGTGCCCCGCTCTTAAGATGGGTCTATATATCAAGTGGGCGGAGTCGAAGTGTGGCGTATCGCCGGGACCGGATATCTATCCGGAACCCCAAAGAAGGCGTCCGAGGACTGGCCTTCGGAATGGTTTTATATAGATGATGTCCCGCTGCCGGATTCTATCCGGGCCGGTCTCCCCGAATTCAACAGTGCTCCCTTAAAGAAACGCCTAAGCTGGCGTCCGCGGAGCTCTCAGAGAGAAGGCGACAGGGATGTCCTTCACCTGATGGGTCGGATAAGACTATTGGCTCATTCCGGACTAACCATGATTGAAGTCATGGTCGCATGCATTATGCGGGGGGTGCAGCCGCTTCAATATAGAGGCCACCCCATGTGGGATTTTAACGGGGAGGATGACGCCACCCGTTACGATCGTAAGGGGCCAGCCTCATCTGCCGCTCTAGTAAAGATCTTATCCTCTTTGTACAAGGGAGAAGAGGAGGAATTCCTCCATGTCAACCCACAGGGCGGATTTTCTATGTACAACCCTCCGAGTTGGGTAAGTGGACAATTGTGCTTGCCCATCCGTTTTATATTACCATGATTAAATACGTGGTCTTCCGATTTCAACGTAGGAACTGCGCCAGGAAGTAAAGGATATAAACAGCCGTCCCCCACAGCCCGAGGATCCAGAATGGTCCCTTGATCTGGACACTGAAGAGGATCCGGACATATCGGTGGAGCTAATTGACGGGGTGTTTCATCAGCTAAGCAAGGACAATACCTTGGTGGCCATTACGGCTGATTACCCAGGGTTAATCCCGGCCTCCCAAGTAACAGAGAGCAGAGTCTCATCCCCTTGAGAAGGAATCCATTCTCACGCATTTCAGTTTTCCTGACAACAACCGTGTTTTACAGGGGAGGTTTCCGAGGCGGGAGGCTGAACCTGCGGCGGCTAGCCAACGAGGGGCCGCAGGGCCCCGTGGGGTAAAAAGGAATGTAGTCCGGACTGAGACGCCGGTGCAAAGGTATAGCGCACCCTCTTTTTCCCTGGTGTTATTCCTTTAGGGCATATTAACGTTCGTGCTGTCTTCAGGATGAAGAGACCTCGCTGGACTACATCCGGAGAGGTTGCCAATCGTGCCTCCACCAGCCAGGCTCCAACGCCTGGACCAGAAGAGGAAGCGAACACAAGGCGCGCACCGGACGCTCCTCCGACAGAGGATGCGGACAGGCTGTCTGCCACCAATTTCGAGGTGGAGAGTGCCATGAACCACAGGCATCGCCGGACAGTTCTTCGTGACGCTTGTTTCTCCCAAGAGGCATTAGATGCCTTCAATTCCGGAGATGTGTATCTCCGTGCCGCTCAAAATGGTTTAGCCAGAGCCACGGAGCAATATGTAAAAGACATACATGTAAGAAAATTTTGGTAAATATATATATATATACCAGTAGCCCCCGAGACTTGAGACAGTTAGGGTAACTGATTTAAGGATCATTTGTTATGCAGGTTCTTACAGAGAAGAATATCGTACTGTCCCAGGAGCTGGAAGAGTGCAAAGCCCAACTGGAGGCCGCACTAGCCGTGGCAGGGGAGCCCAAAGAGACCCCCCTCTGGTAAGATACACTTCGAAAGATTAGTATCTTGCGAAGTGCGACGTGGGTGTAAATCTGACCAATCATATTGCAGATGGCGCCGGACTAGATCCGGAGAGGCAACAACTCTTGCGCCGGCTAAAGGCCGGTGAGAGTATGTTGACAAGGGTGAGGCGGGAGAAGAATGATCTTCAGGATGCCAACACCAAGCTGGACGTTGAACTTAAAGATGTTCGTGGCCAGCTGTCGGACTCTACTAAGGAGAATCAGTGGCTTCGACGCGGCATATTTAGTAAGTGCTTAAGTGAATCTTTGAAAGAAAAGAGTTCCGCGAGGAAGTCGACTAACAGAGTAATGTCTGAAGGTATGCTAACGGGTCGTCCTGCAAAGGAGATGCCCGGTTCTACGGGTGACCTTCTTCCCGAGCTCTCGCAACTGCACGAGCGAGTACGGCAGGCGATGCGAGGCATTGCCCAAGCCTTATGGCCTTCCCACTCCATGCCCGAGGGCCTTGGAGAGCTATCGGAGAAGCTTAAGGGAGCTCGGCGGCACTTCCAGTTGTGGAAGATATCGGCCTGCCGACAAGGCGCTAGGGAGGCCTGGGCCATGGTGAAGACGCGGTACACGAAGTCTGACCCAAACCACATGGCCGAGTTCGGACCTATGGGGCCTGACGGGATGGAGATCCCTGTAAGCTTAGTGTACGACCAAGTAGAATTGGCCGCAAAGTATTCCCAGCAGGACTGTAAGTTAGACAACCTGTTAGATGGTATTGAAGAGGAATACAATTAGTCAGAGTGACTATGTAATTTTTAATTGACATGTGTAATGCCTTCTAGCCAGATTGTAGATCGTTTGTCGTTGCCGACCTTTTCGCTTCAACCTCAGGACCTGACGGTCCGGAGTGTGTTCGAATACCCTACCGGTTATGTAAGAACCGGGGTATGCATGGAGACCAGGCGTAGGGGTCATTAGTGCTTTATCAGACAAGTGCCCAACTAGTTATGTTATATTACATGGTTAGTAAGAAACATCTTCCAGAGAGAATAGTTCCGTTAGGGGTTCCTTTCTCTGGAAGGCATGCCCTAAAGTGCATGTCCGGACTGCAAACGCAGGAAAATCATTTGGGGGCATATATATAAATAAGTAAAAAAGGTCATCTTTTAGTTCACCGACCGAATATTCCCTTAAGAACGCTAGCTTTCGGCTTCACCCAGTCTGAGGTACACATCTGGCTGATCCGTCAGTAACAATCGCAGAGGTGCTCCCTTTACCACCTAGCCGAACAATCGGGAACGTAGGTGTAAGCATAGGAGCCAGGCAACCCAGCTTGGCCAAAACTTAAGTCATATCGATGCATATAATGGTGAAGAAAAGGTACATGCGGAAGTTTGACACCTGTGGTGGGCGTGAAGCCCGTATAAATAAGCTTCTGTTAAAGAAGCCCCCAGGTTTAATGAGCGCGAGTAGCGCATCACTTGAGGAGCCTTTAAGGGCTATAAAAGAAAAGAGGGGAAGGAGAGAAATGTAAGACAGAAAATGTAAAAAATGGACAGAGGAAGGAGACAAACACAGAGTCCGGCGCTAGGCGTAGAATCTTCGGAGACGGGCTGCGTTCCATGGGTTCGGCTCGAGTCGGTTATCCGACGCATCTCGCAGGCGATATGCTCCACCAGTCAGGACTTGGTCGATTATGAAGGGACCTTCCCACTTGGGCTTCAGCTTGTCCTTTTTCTTGTCCGGCAGGCGTAGAACTAATTCGCCAATGTTGTAGTTTTTGGCCCGCACTTCTCTGCTTTGATATCTTCGAGCCTGTTGTTGATAGAATGCAGAACGGGCTTTTGCCACGTCGCGCTCCTCCTCTAAGGTGTCCAAACCGTACTGCCGATCGAGCTCGGCTTCCCTTTCTTCGTACATGCGCACTCGAGGTGAGTCATGAATTATGTTGCAGGGCAAGACTGCCTCTGCGCCCTACACCATAAAAAATGGTGTGTATCTGGTGGTGCGATTCGACGTGGTCCGCAGCCCCCAGAGTACGGAGTCGAGCTCCTCTACCCAGTGCGTGTTAGATTCCTTGAGGGACCGCACTAATCTGGGTTTGATGCCGCTCATGATGAGACCATTTGCACGTTCGACCTGACCGTTAGTTTGTGGGTGATAGACAGAAGCATAATCGAGCTTGATGCCCATGTTTTTGCACCAGAGTTTTACCTCATCGGCCGTAAAGTTCGTGCCGTTATCGGTGATGATGCTGTGGGGGACGCCATAACGGTGTACGACCCCGGATATAAAGTCTATCACAGGTCCGGATTCGGCCGTCTTAACAGGCTTGGCTTCTATCCATTTGGTGAACTTATCCACCATGACCAGTAAGTATTTTTTCTTGTGGGTTCCGCCTTTAAGGGGTCCCACCATGTCAAGCCCCCAGACCGCGAAAGGCCAAGTAATGGGGATTGTTTGGAGGGCGGTGGGTGGCATATGACTTTGGTTTGCAAAAAGCTGGCAACCGGCGCATCGTTGGACCAAGTCTTGAGCGTCCGCCCGGGCCGTCGGCCAATAAAAGCCTGTACGGAAAGCCTTGCTTACAAGGGACCGAGCTACGGCATGATGGCTACCGAGTCCGGCATGAATTTCAGCCAGCAGGTTCCGCCCTTCCTCTTTGGAGATGCACCTTTGAAGGACTCCGGTAGTGCTTTTCTTATAACTCCCTCATGGACTTTATAGGCTTTAGATCGCCGCACTATACGGCGTGCCTCAGTTTGGTCCTCTGGGAGTTCCTGCCTAGTAAGGTAGGCTAGGAATGGTTCTGTCCACGGGGCGATAACGACCATTAGTATGTGGGCTGAGGTTGTGATTTCATTGGCAGAGCCTCCAATTATGTCAGATTGTTCGGCGTCAGACAGTGCGGTTGGGTCCGGGCTAATATTGCCATGTTCCCCTTCCCATACTACGGATGGCTTGAACAGCCTTTCCAGGAAGATGTTGGGGGGGGGACCGCATCGTGTTTTGCGCCGATGCGTGCCAGGACGTCTGCCGCCTGATTGTTTTCTCGGGCTATATGGTGAAATTTGAGCCCCTCAAACCGATCTGGCATTTTGAGGACGGCGTTGCGGTAAGCTGCCATTTTTGGATCCTTGGCATCGAAGTCTCCATTTATTTGGGATATCGCGAGGTTCGAATTCCCGCGCACCTCTAGGCGTTGAATTCCCATGGATACTACCATCCGGAGACCATGTAAAAGGGCCTCATATTTGGCTGCATTGTTGGAGTCCGTGTACATAATCTGCAGTACATATTGAACTGTGTCTCCTGTGGGGGACATCAAAACGACGCCGGCCCCTAGACCGGCCAACATTTTGGAACCGTCGAAGTGCATGATCCAGTTTGAATATGTGTCGTACTCTTTAGGGAGTTCGGCCTCCGTCCATTCTGCGACGAAGTCGGCCAAAACTTGCACGTGGTTTTGACACCGACATATGATTAAGGTCTTTGAAGTCAACGCATAGGCGCCAGGATTTGTCCTTCTTTGGTACCATCACCAAGTTTGCTAGCCAGTCCGGATGTTTTATATCTCTGATGAATCCGGCCTCCAATAGTTTGGCTAGCTCCTCTCCCATTGCCTGTCTCTTGGGCTCAGAGAAACGCCGAAGGGCTTGTTTGACAGGTTTGGATCCTTTTAGGATATTTAAGCTGTGTTTGGCCGGCCTGCATGGGATTCCTGGCATGTCTGAAGGGTGCCAGGCAAAAATGTCCCAGTTCTCCCGTAGGAATTCTCGCAGTGCGGCGTCTACATCGGGGTTTAATCGTGCCCCGATGGAAGCTGTTTTATTGGGGTCCGTTGGATGGACCTGAAATTTGACTATTTCATCCACTGGTTTAAAGGAGGTGGACTTGGATCTTTTATCGAGTATCACATCGTCCCTGTTTATTGTGGAGCGCAGCGTAGTCAGTTCCTCAGCCGCTAGGGCTTCGGACAGTGCCTCAAGGGCCAATGCGGCTGTCTTGTTTTTGGCACGGAGTGCTATGTCCGGATCACTAGCGAGAGTGATGATTCCGTTCGGCCCGGGCATCTTGAGCTTCATGTACCCGTAATGGGGTATTGCTTGGAAGATTGTAAACGCTTCCCGCCCCAGTAGAGCGTGGTGTCCGCTACTGAACGGGGCCACTTGGAATGTGACCTCTTCGGGTCTATAATTATCCGGCGTGCCGAACACCACATCTAGTGTGATTTTTCCTGCACAGCGTGTTTCCCGACTGGGAATTATTCCTCTAAAGGTTGTGCTGCTTTGCTCAATGCGGTTCCAGTCTATTTCCATTTTTTGAAGGGTTTCCTCATAAATGAGGTTCAATCCGCTGCCTCCGTCCATGAGTACCTTGGTGAGGCGAAAGCCGTCCACTATAGGACTGAGTACCAATGCGGCTGGTGCTCGAGCTGTTCGGATTTTAGGTTCATCACTGGCATTAAAAGTAATAGCCGTGTCACTCCATGGGTTTATTGTTGCTACTTGATAGACTTCGACGAGGCTGCGGAGTGTTCTTTTTCGCATATTATTTGATGCGAAAGTCTCGAAGACTGTTAAGACTGTACTGGAGTCCCTGAGGTGGTTTTCTGCGGCCTCCGGAATTAGGAGATCTTCGCCCCTTTTGGCCACCTGCCAGAGTATCCAACATGCTCTAAGGCTATGAGTTGGTGTGGCGTCCTCTGTACTATGAATTTTACAGGGTCCATTAAGCCATCCCTCCAGTACGGTTCCATGCCCTGTAGAGGGTTTTGGTTTTTTGGTTTTTAACCCGGGTGTCTGATGATGATGCACCCTTTTATTTCGGACGAGGTTTCTATTCAGGGCCGGATTGTCCCAAAATTTAGTTTCAGTTTTCCGGGCGCTTTCCATCGCACAGTACTTTTGTACTATGGACACCAAGTCAGAGAAGCGTGTAATATCACGACGACCTGTGGCGTTGAGGATTCCCTTGTCCATGCAATTATTGCAAAAGATTGAGATTGTGTCTTCCTCGCGGTAGTCCTTTATCCTGTTCAAAACCAGGAGGAACCTTGCCCAGTAATGATGTACTGTTTCTTCGGGCTTTTGCCTGATTTGGGATAGATTGCTTATGTTCTGGTGGGTGGGTGGAGTTAAATCGGGAACTTCACCCAATCTAAGACTCAGAGGCCAAGGAGTTTCCAAACTCTGAAGTTTGGATTCTTGGATGTTGTCCAGTGAATCTAGCCCGTTGCCTGATTCTAAGTTCAGGTCTTGAGCTACATCCTCCCCTCCGCGGGTATCTGGCTTGGAGGGATCGGGAATCCGGACGTAGCTAGTCCTTAAGATAGATGAAGAGTCGCCGCACTGTGCCTCTACCACGGCAACGTGATGGGTGACTTGGGGAGAATTAATTTCTCTTAGATCGGGTTTAAGCCCAACCTGGTCATAATCCGTAGTGACCCCCAAGGCGGCGATGCGATCCAAGAGCTCGTTTATGGAAGAGAGCTCCATTGGATCTAACTGCTCAACGAGTTCCGAGCTGGCGTGAAGATTGCTTTTGATGACCCGAGAGGTCACCGTCGGCGCAACGGCCGAACAGGCGGTCATGAGAAAACCGCCTAGCCGGAGAGTTTGGCCGACAGCCAAGGCTCCCTTAGTAACGGCGCCGTCTTTAAAGACGGGAAGAGGCATCCTTCCTGATTGCGACGGCACAGAGGAACTCTCAATGAAAGCACCAATGTCGGTGTCAAAACTGGCGGATCTCGGGTAGGGGGTCCCGAACTGTGCGTCTAGGCCGGATGGTAACAGGAGGCAAGGAACACGATGTTTTACCCAGGTTCGGGCCCTCTTGATGGAGGTAAAACCCTACGTCCTGCTTGATTAATATTGATGATATGGATAGTACAAGAGTAGATCTACCACGAGATCAAGGAGGCTAAACCCTAGAAGCTAGCCTATGGTATGATTGTTGTATGATGAAGTTGTCCTACGGACTAAAACCCTCCGGTTTATATAGACACTTGAGAGGGTTAGGGTTACACAAAGTCGGTTAAAATGGTAGGAGATCTAAATATCCGCATCGCCAAGCTTGCCTTCCACGCCAAGGAAAGTCCCATCCGGACACGGGACGAAGTCTTCAATCTTGTATCTTCATAGTCCTGGAGTCCGGCTGAAGGTATAGTCCGGCTACCCGGACACCCCCTAATCCAGGACTCCCTCAAGGTACTACCTCAACTACTTCCCAAACCCACAATTTAATTAGATCATAAACATGCAATGATGTGAGGATTGATCTAATGCAATAAAACTAGGTAATTGGAAGTATGATCAAAGTGTTACTTGCCTTGCTGATGATCCGGGAAACCTAGCGATTCGAAGTAGCAAGCGGCGCACTCCGGGTACTCTATCACAAAAAACAAGCATACAATAAGTACTCAACTAATGCACAGGTAAAACTCGAATAAGGGATCTAACCAGAACGTTCAACCTAAGAACTCCGGTTGGCAAAAAGAATCAAATTGAACGAAGCAACAAAAGACAAACGGCAAAAGAAACATGCTTCATTTACTATTCTGGATCTAGGGAAATTTTTACATGGGCAAAAACTTGTTTGAGTTGGTTAAACAGAAAGAGGGTTTTGAGGCGAAACTCCAGGCGCTTGAATCGCCTGATTCCGATAAACGAGCGAAAAGTTATACCAGAACGAAAATCGGATCAGGAATCGCGATCAGAAAAATCGCGGATTTAATCTGAGAAAAAGAAAAACGACGAACAAATTAACGAACGAATGTTTGTTATCTGGATCTAAACGATGAACGCGTTTGTTAAACCGAACGAACGAGCGAACGCTCGCTAATTAACTAAACCGAAAAAACCGATCTAACGAAAAAACAGATCTAACTTTTTTTTTAAAAAAACCGATCGGTTTTCTTCACGAAAACCGAGGCAACGACGTCTACCTCGGCGGCTTCGGCGAACGGCGGCAGCGGCGGCGCGGCTTCGGCGAAC
>NC_057797.1:590485753-590495657 GCF_018294505.1 Triticum aestivum
TGGCCGGTTATGACCCAAAGTCGGTTCAGACCTTTTTTTTAATAATTACGCTCAGAAAAAAACAAAAGAAATACTAAACGGGCTCCAAAAATCCCGAAATATTTTTTCCCCAGCTTCTAAAAATCAAGCCGCATGGGAAAAACACGCATTTTTCCTAAATTCAAATGAAATAGCAAATAAAACCAAAATAAAATCTTATTTGATTTTATTATTAAATCCTCAATATTTCTTTATTTTGGGAAAGTCATTTTATTCCCTCTCTCATATTTTTGGAATAGAAATAATTGAAGATAAAATAAATAAAATCAAATGATCCTATTTTCAAAATTTGAGAAAAGTCAAATATGAAGATAACAAAATCCCCAACTCTCTCCGAGGGTCCTTGAGTTGCGTAGAATTTTCTAGGATCAACCAAATTGCAATAAAATATGAAATGCAATAATGATCTAGTGTATAACATTCCAAATTGAAAATTTGTGATGTTACACGTCTGTTACCATCACTAAAGACTCATTGTTTTAGGCTTTGTCTACTATCCAGTGGACGTCAAAAGATCTCCAGACCGAGCAGGACGAGCCGTCGCAGGTTGACCCGACAACATCTAGCATAGAAGGCCAGTAGAAAGGTGTCAACTTGAAGATCTCGGGGGCAATTTACAATAGTCACTACAAAAAAGACATCTGTGACATTTTGGGCCGAACGAATTTTTTTCCTATCATGCTTATGGCACTTCTATGACGATAATTGTGACAAAACCTGGTATCATCATAGATGTGGTGGGCTCCTACTTCTATGAGAAAAAATCATGACAGAAAATGGGCTTTTCGTCCTGGGCGGGCCGGAGACGCAGCTGCATGACATTCTTTGGGCCGTCCATGACGGAAAAAACTGTGGTAGATGCGAGGGCGAGGAAAATATCAGGGAGTTCCTAGTTACGGTGGGTGGGCAGGACCGAGCGATGCACATTTCTCTCGTACACGTACATGTGTGGGTGTGAGGCGTTGGGCTCTAACTGAACCCGAGCGAGGCGTTCGCCTACTGAACCCGAGCGATTGCACTGCAGGCTACGCGTTACTGAACCCGAGCGATCAATAGACCTGGCTGTTAACTGAACCCAATCGAGCGATTCCTTCGCTACTGCTACTAATTGAAGCCGATCGAACCTGCTGCCTCTTGATGAACAGTGAGTGTTATTGGGGGTTGGATGAACAATTCCCGGTGGCGGTTGGATGAACAGGACCCCGTAGTAGTAGAGGTTGTTGTCGCTGGATGAACAGGACCCTGATCGAGCCAGTTGGGGTGGATGAACAGGACCCCGTGGAGGGCTGGATGAACAGGACCCCATGGAGGGCTTGTTGAACAGTAGCCATTGGAGGGCTGGATGAACAGTAGCCCGTGGAGGGGTGGTTGAACAGGACCCCGTGGAGAGGGCTGGTTGAAAAGTAGCCGGTGGAGGAGCAGTGGAGGCTGGATGAACAGGAGCGCATGGATGAACAACAACTCGTGGAGGTAGGAGGGAGATGCCGTGGATGAACAGTCGTAGGTGGAGGCTGGAGGAGGTCGACGGTGAAGATGAACAGTTTTGTGGTACGCCACACCCCTCTCGATGAATAGGACCCTCATTTCGACCGTAGGCGCTCCAACACAAGTCTGTTTCCTCCGTTTTGCGGTACGCCACACCCCTCTCGATCAACAGGACCCCGTTTCGACCGTAGGAGGACCAAGAGAAGTCCATTTCCTCCGTTTTGTGGTATGCCACACCCCTCCCGGTGAACAACATCCCGTTTTGATCATAGAAGGTCGAACACAAGGCTGTTTCCTCCATTCTGCGGTACGCCAGGCCTTGTTTCGGCCGTTCCGTCCAAGCCGGTTGGCTCCCGATGAACACGACACATTCCATTGCCTCCTGATGAACACGACGACGCAGTTTCTCCATTTCGACTTAGCCAGTTGGCGGCCGATGAATACGACGCTGTCGCTGCCTCTCCATGTACACGAGCCCTGGCCGTACGTATGCGCGAGTAGGCGTTTGAGACCCTGCCCGTATGTACGTACGTGGCCGCATTTACTTTCTTGAACCCTGGCTGTATGTACGTGTACACGATATTGACAGGACTGCGTGACATGCTACATGCGCGCCTCTACTACGACACGTGCCCTTCCTTACTTGGCCACGGTTCATCGCTGTAGCCTATAGACAGACCGATTGACCAGTATGTACGTACACGTTCGCGACCAGAATGACAATGCTACGTACGCTTCAACCAGGTGGGTCCCGACTGTCAGGAAGGATAAGGAGGCACTTCCTTGCGTGCGAAGATGTAGCTGGTGGATGCCAGTAGTCATGGGGAAACGTTTTTTCGTGCAATACGGTGGCCCGTCCGGTGGGTCCCTGCTGTCAGGTGGAGTAATCATTATGTTACGCGTAATAAGGTTGCACTTCGTTGCTGAGGCCCTGGACCCAGGTGTCAGCCTCTTCACGTACACTACTCTCCTGATGGAAGTCGTTCCTTGACCACATTGACCACGCCGCGCCGAGAGCATCAATGCGGTGGACGACAGCGAGGCCTAGTAAGGGGACGACGCGGAGCCGGGGAAGACGTGACAGTGGATGCCCACGCGGAGAGGAGTACGAGGGTTCACTGGTTCGGCTGCGGTGTGAGGCTGCGATCGCTGTAGAATAACAGGGGGTGTCGATGAGTAGAGGGATGGTATGACTAGAGGTATGAGTAGGGTGGGGCAGTCAGGCCTCCACGGCAGCACAGCCGTCCACGGGAGGCAGGAGCAGGCCGCACGACCGGCGCTGGTTTGGGCGGCTGGAGTAAGAAGACCAGAGGTTGAAGAAGCACGACGCCCGTTGGATGGACATACGGTCACCGCAGCTAGAATCGTTTATATTGACTAAGTTGACAAAACCCTGCATCTGCGTCAACTTAGTAGGCCCACAAGTCAGCCTCCAAATATGGCGGGACCATCCTAGCAATGGGGCTATTCATTATTTTTGTGCGTAATAGCTGGTGGATCCGAGCTGTCAGCGGGGGGGGGGTGTTTTTTTCACGAAATACAAAGGCCCTTCCAGTGGGTACCAGCTGTCAGGAGGAATTATTATTTTGTGCGTAATAAGGAGGCACTTCCTACATGCAAAAAAAAGGAGCCACTTCCTTGCTTGCAGCCTGGACCCAACTGTCAGCCTCTCCACATACAATCCTCTTCCAATGGATGTCGTTCGTTGACCACGCCGTGTCGAGAGCACCAAGGCGGTGGATGACGGCGAAGCCAAGTAAGGGAACAACTCGGAGCCGAGGAAGACTCGGAAGTTGTTTCCCACGCGGAGTGGGTACGAGGGTTTACTTGTTCGGCTGTGAGACTGTCGTCACCGGAGAATAATAGGAGGTGTGGGTGAGTAGACAGATAGCCAGGCCAGGGATGCGAGTATGGTGGGGCCGTGAGGCCTGCCCGGCAGCATAGCCGACCATGGGAGGCGGGAGCAGCCGGTTCCACCAGCGCTGGTTTGGGTGGCTGGAGCAGGAAGATCACAGACTGAAGAAGCACGATTGCCGTTAGATTGACATCTAACGGTTTGACGCTGGTAGAGTTGATTGTTGACTAAGTTTTTTTGAGAAACCTTGTGTACGCATGAACTTAGTAGCCTCACAAGTCATCCTCCAAATCTGTGGCAGACAACATAGAGCACATTTGCTATATTTTAATAATTTGCAGCCCATTTGCCAGTTCTTAAAGAATTTATTACAGCCCATTTTCTGCCCAGGACCATGGTCAAAAAGTTCAACCTTATTTCGCATATTTCGGTGGAGTCCGAACTGTTTTAATCCAGAAATGATAAACATTTATTTTTTAAGAACCTATTGCTTTGCCAAAAAATTGTTTTGTTTTTGTAAGCAAATAAGACGTGGGACAATTGAGTTGGTTTAAGGGAAAACCAGTGGTAAGAAAATCAGTGTTGGGAGGGAAAACAACAACAAAAAATAAGGATGTAAATATTAAAAGGGAACTTTATGTATTTCCAATATAATAATATGTGTATGTGAACTAGTAAAACTATAGGTAGAGATTAGAAAACGGAAGTAGGACATGGCGTTTCAAGAGGAAAATAGAACTGGGGTGCGTTTGATTCAGTAAAAAACTACCCGCGGATGTTCTAAGACAAAATAAAACTAACACTGGCGGGCCAGAGGCCAGTATATACCAGCTGGATCTTTATGCCCTGTTGTCGTCATGGGTTGGGCCTGTTAAAATCAAAACCAATCCTGGGCAGTCTACAGCCCAGTTGAAACTTGCTCGACCTAAAAGGCTAATATAGCTGTTGGATCCTTGTTATCAGTCTGTACTTGCACATTTCTCTCGTTTATTGAGTATGTTGAAGGCTTCATGCGTTTCATCGTCTCAGACGTCAACATTATTTTTACATCGTGATAATAAGTGCATGCACTTGCTTGTGTACGGCCATGGACCTGCTGGTTCCGTATGGTTAGGCGCTGTATGGACAACCGTCTTGTGGTTCCACGGATGAATTTCATGCAAATCGGATGGTTTTCAGTGAAAGCGGACTAAATTCATTGCATTTTACATATTTATTTTCATTATGAAATATTTTACATATTTCAATTAATAATGACAGACTAGGCCTTTTTAGTCCATGGGAGGTGCTTCACGATCGAGGTCGCGACACTTAAACTGTTCTGGAAGGCCCAAATCCATCGCTCCTCTCTTTTAAGAATTTGCAGCTGGACTTGGCATGCCACGACCCAGTTCCGACATGCTGTGTATCAACTATCAGCGTGTGAAACCGGATGGATCCCTTGCGTACTTTGAAGATGTAAGTTTTTTGGAGAACTGGGAATTTGAACAGCAGGTGCTTATGCCACCAATCAAATAAAAATCATGCGCCTGAAAATTCGTTTCGAAACAAATGACAGCTTTATATCCACGTCGACCCTCGACATGATGGTTGGAAGCAAATGCCAAGTTCATACCGTAAGATAAAAAACAATACCAACTTGTAGACGACTAGGTAGTACAAGTACCAATACCACACTAACTTATACTCTTTTTAGTCCTGGCCCTAGTGTTTGTCTGGTAGAAAATCTTGCAGAGGACCAGCTCCCGCTCCTTCTCTTGATCCAGGTCCCCGAGGTGGTACTGGTGCATCACCCAGTTAGTCCTCTGGTGATCGAAGTTCTTGTTGGTGTGCAGCACTAGAACCTTTTTGCTGCCCATCTGCCAGCCGTTGACCATCACCGGCAAGGTATTGCCGGTCTTGTGCCACATTGCGTGCATGCCGCACTCCGACTATATCTTTCGACGCGTCCACGTGCCCGATTTGAATGTCCTGGAGTTGCACCGGAAGAAATGCTTGCTTAGGCCACTCAGTGTGATACCTGCAGTATTGTCGAATATAGGTTTTAGTGTACGCAGTTGGCATTTTGATAACACCTTTGGCATGTTGCAGTCACTTGTTTCACTTTTTATTAACTGTCAAATTGTAATTGCTTCACTAGGTTTGCGTCTAAAAAGAAAAATAGAGCTATAAACAAAGGAATTTGTTTGTGCAAAGTAGATGACCGACCGGTGTCTCACCTGGAAGTTTCTTATGATGGGTGTAGCATATGCCGTGCTTGTTGTCGATGGTTGGTATGAACAAATCGATGAGAGGGTGAGATCTCGCGCTGTCAGCACTCACTTTGGCCTCAAGGTGCTCCATCAGCTCCTGATCCGTGGGATCGAACTTGACGCCAGCCAGCAGCATTGGCCAATCCTTCTTGGACTTGCATTGGTTCATTCCAGTTATATGGTACTGATGACCCACAAGTATAGGGGATCAATTGTAGCTCTTTTCGATAAGTAAGAGTGTCGAACCCAACGAGGAGCAGAAGGAAATGACAAGTAGTTTCTGGTAAGGTAGTGTCTGCAAGTGCTGAAATTGTAAGTAGCGGAATAGTTTGATAGCAAGATAATTTTTAATGAGCAAGTAACGATAATAGTAACAAAAGTGTAGAAAGGTAGCCCAATCCTTATGAGGCAAAGTACAGGCCAAAACAGTCTCTTATGATAAGCAAAGCGTTGTTGAGGGTACACGGGAATTTCATCTAGTCACTTTGATCATGTTGGTTCGATTTGTGTTCGCTACTTTGATAATTTGATATGTGGGTGGACCAGTGCTTAGGTGCCGTTCTTACTTGAACAAACCTCCTACTTATGATTAACCCTCCCGCAAGCATCCGCAACTACGAGAAAAGTATTAAGAATAAATTCTAACCGTAGCATTAAACTTTTGGATCCAATCGGTCCCTTACAAAATAGTGCATAAACTGGGATTTAAGCTTCTGTCACTCTCGCAACCCACCATCTAATTGCTACTCCACAATGCATTCCCTTAGGCCCAAATATGGTGAAGTGTCATGTAGTCGACGTTCACATGACACCACTAAGGGAATAACAACATACATACTATCAAAATATCGAACACATATGAAGTTCTCATGATTACTTGCAACATGATTTCTCCCGTGACCTCTAGAACAAAGGTAACTACTCACAAATAATAATCATGCTCAAGATTAGAGGGGTATTAAATAGCATAATGGATCTGAACATATAATATTCCACCAAATAAACCATATTGTAGTCAACTACAAGATGTAATCAACACTACTAGTCACCCACAAGCACCAATCTATAGTTCCGGTAACAAGATTGACACAAGAGATGAACTAGGGTTTGAGAGGAGATGGTGTTGTTGAATATGTTAATGGAGATTGCCCTCCCCAAGATGGGAGAGTAGTTGGTGATGATTTCCCCCTCTGGGAGGGAAGTTCCCCCGGAGGAATCGCTCCGCCGGAGGGCAAAAGTGCTCCTGCCCAAGTTCCGCCTCAAGGCAGCGGCGCTCCGTCCCGAAAGTCCTCTCCTTATTTTTTTTGTAGGTTAAAACCACTTATATACCAGAAGATGGGCACTGGAGGTGGGCCGAGGAGGCCACAACCCACCAGGGCGTGCCCAGGTGGGTTGTGCCCACCTGGTGGCCCCCCTCTGGTGGTTATTGGCTCCAGTATTTCTTAAATATTCCATAAAAAATCTCCATGAAGTTTCAGCTTATTTGGAGTTGTGCAGAATAGGTAGCCCGACGTAGCTTTTTCCGGTCCAGATTTCCAGCAACCGGAATTCTCCCTCTTGGTGTGTTCCTTGCAAATTATGAGAGAAAAGACACTAGAATTACTCCAAAAAGCATTATTATGGGTAAAAACATTATCAATAATAGTAAAGAAACATGATGCAAAATGGACGTATCAGGTACTCAATGTATGATCAATCGACTGTTTTAAGTGAATGATGAAAGATTTCGACACATAAGTGGTACCCCAAATCTGAAGTCCACAATACCCGAACACGCCGCCAGGACTTTTGTGTCACCTCATGTGCAGCATGTTGTCACGTCAATTCAATGTGAGGACATGATGAATAATTTGACCGACGTATACTAGTACTACTACTTTACTACTTACTAGTTGTATTTAGTGTCACATTTTAACCATAGGTTTAACTAACCAAATGTCAATGCATGTCACTAAAAATTATACCATTCGAAACTATGTTCAAATACGAATCAAACGATATAATTTTTGTGACATGCATTAACATTTAGTTAGTCAAAATTTGACACAAATTACAAACGGGACCAATAAACCAGGAGGGAGGTAGTAGTATGAGTAGCGCAATATACGGTATAGAGGACTACTACAAATTTAGAAATGGAGTAAGAAGTTACAAGGCTGTGTGACAGACTTTGTAGGCTACATGAGTAATACAAAATATAGTTCCCATTGGACAACACTCTCACCAACAAGTACACACTTGAAGCCTAATTGATATATATGTATATATATGGCTTCTGCACGGCATCTCTATCATCATTATCAGTACATCCTACGCGGGTGAGTTAGGATGCACTTGATCCCAGAAAGGTATCTATCCTTCAAACTAACAACAGTACATAATATCCAATAAAAGAGGGACATGCTACAGCAGCAGGATACATGGCTTAGTCTAGATATCAGTACGAATCAAGTTGTGCATATTTGCTGTTGGCATGAACCACATCACCGCATGTCGGGTTTGCAAAAGCCATCCATCGCATGGAAGCTTGATGCCTTTCACACACTGAAGATTATATGGCAACAAGCTGTGTCGAAGAATATCTGGATATGGAGATTCATGAAACCCATGGTATGATGTGTAAACAGAGTCCCCCCTAGCGAATGGAAGTTGGAGTGGTTGCCAAGGCTGTAAACCCGCCTCCAGTTGAATACGCCTGGCCCAACGGAGCTAGGATCTTTCTTGAACATGAAGCAGCCTTATCCATCACAGTCACAAACGCCCCAGGCATTGTACTGCATGTGGTTTGGCAAAATGGTTTGGTCAATTTGGTATGTGCGAATGAGCATCAAATGACCATCGTCAATTGAACAAGCGATAAACCACCACCCATTAAATGGTATGATTCCAGTTCCTGGAATCATGAAGGCCATCGCATTTGCGTCTGCTACAAAAAATCAAATTGGAGACCAAGAGGACAAAAATATACAATCATGTTCAGAGTATGCGTGGAATTAAGATTATTATAACAATGACACATATCATAGACAGAGAATTGCAATGTCATGGTCATAATCATACCCCAAGTTAAAAAAATAAGCCAATGGCTTTCATATTCTAGCAATATGTCATGGTTCAAACATCATGTAACAATGAGAGGAAAATAGCTATGACAGGGCCTACTCATATTCTACCATAGCACTTATTACTGTTCTCATATCAACTCTAAGCAATAACATGTGTTGTTATAAAAATCTTGGAAATGAGAGTAACATATAGCAATCATGATGTTATACTCATAATATTTATTCTAACAATCATTAGATGCCAATTGTTCTCATATCAACTCTAATAATAACATGTTTGGTCATAAAAATCTAGGAAATGAGAGGTACATGTAGCAATGATGTGGTTATAGACATACTATCTATTCTAAATTTGTAACAATCAACAGGCAGTCGTATTCATAAGGTAAAGATGAGATGAGATAGAACAATTACACGATGATAGATTCCACCAGTATAGGCAGCCAATCTATGTGTCGACCGCGTAAACGATGCCATCGTGCACTATAGAATCAGACAGAGATGGAGGCTCAACAGGATTGACGATAAGCCATAACCATGTATGGCGACTAGATTCCAGATAGACTAATCCCATGATGAACAAGTCAATGAGCTTGTAATCCATGTAGTCTTCTGATGGTGTGGGCACTTCGCAGATTACAACCTTCAGCAAATAGAGGTAGAGCCAAAAGCTCGACCCGTCTCATGCGTAGTAGGCAGGACTGTTCGGCAGGTTGCGAGGCTCGATGGCGGCGGTATCCAACGATGGAAGGGTGATCTCTCTCTCGGTGTAGATATCCACGAGAGGCCACAAACTACCGGATTGTTGGATGAGGATGATCCAGTTGGCCTTCATGCCTGCCCAGTAGTGGTCGCGTATGAAGGACAGGTGGACGAGTAGTGGTAGCATGTAGAGGGGCACCACGGCAACCTCCGTAGGATCGTCAAGTCGGTGTCTGGGCCACCTGCGAGGATCGGGCATCAGCAAGCAGGGTGCCTTGAAAAGGGCTGGTCGGTTGCAGACGAGTAGATGGTACAAAGACACCAAGCATGCTGCCAGATGGATGATGCTGAGAAGGTCAATACGATTACAGATCTGCTCTAAGAGAACATCGAGGAGGGAATTTCAATCGCGGCTCTGCATGTCAGTCGGTTCTGCCATATGGTTTTTTAGGGCGCTGAGTGATTGGGGTTTTCGGTGCCTGTGAGCGATCGAGGAAGTGGATTCG
>NC_057797.1:590495956-590508628 GCF_018294505.1 Triticum aestivum
GCAGTGAGCGGGGGGGAATGGTGTGCGGCCGACGATGGGGAAGAGAGGAGGAAGAAGAAGAGAGGAGGAAGAAGATGGAAGAAAGTGCATTAAATCTCAATTCTACTAGTACTACTACCAGGATATACCATCCTTCGGAGTGTAAATAGTTAAGCCAATGACATGTGGGTCTACCTCAAGAGGGCCCATATGTCAGTTAATGGAGGAGAGAGGTGCATAGGCATATTTGCAGAAGCGTGCTCCACTGTAAAACATGATGGCAGTACTGGGTAAGGCTTATTTAGTAACACCAACACGCTGGTTCAGCTTATTAATTAAGTGTCCCATCTACTGGAGCGTGTATTGTCACTTCACTATGAAGACTAGTTGAATAGTTCTCTCTGACTAAGATGGGGAATAACGGATCGCTAAGACTTCCTATCTATAGTATCCCTATGCCTCTACGCTCATCCTGTCCAACAAGATGAAACATTGGCCAAGGCACCCGGCGCCAATAATGTAGGAGTACTAGTAATATTTTGTGTCAAACTTTGACAATCTATTTAACTAATAAAATGTTAATGCATTTCACCAAAAATCATATCACTGGATTCGTATTTGAACATAGTTTTTAATGGTATAGTTTTTTATGACATGCATTGACACTTTGTTAGTTAAATTTTCGGTCAAAATTTTACACTAAGTACGAAGGGGACCATTAAACCTGGACGGAGGTTTATATACAGGTCAATAAAAAATCATCAACCAAGGTAGTAGTAAATAATGAGTGCTCGAAGATTTTTTTTCCGAAAGTACTCAATAATGGGCTCGCTTTCCTCAAGAAAATTGTGTTTATGAACATATTAATTGGAATGCATGCGTGAGGAACAAATGGCCAGAATTTTAACACGCATTGGTGAGTTATCTCTTAATTCTTGCATGCAGCGTTTTAATGAAGCTTGAAATATGAACATGTCAATAAAAGGGAGTAAAAGCCTCATGCGTGCATGCATGCAAGATGCAACACTCACACATACACAGCACACGACGCAGCACACACACTCATGCTCAAGTGCTCAACCTGCTACTCCCTACGTCCATGAAAGACTATACATATAGAGATTTACACATTGACCAGGAGGAACCGAAACTTCATGGCATAACTAATGCCCAAAAGTAGCAGACTTATGTGTGCATGCGACCATTGCGAGAAGAAGATTAAATGAAGGTTGTTGCACGTTGTAATTAAGGATAGACATGTAGCCTATAGCTAGAGCACAAGTTGGTTCATTAACAATCAATATCGATTAGATTAAAGGCTAAATGCATTGGAAGTATAGATGTACACTCTTTGTTGGAAGACCGAGGGAGTACACGTGCATGCACTCACATACACAGCCAGGGTGGTTCGCACGCAAGGGTTGGACTCCTGTCGCGCCTGCGTAAAGTTTCGTTTAACTGATTTCTTTGCTCTGCCAACTAACAGGTGGGACCCAGAAACCAGCATGTACATCCATGACAAATTTATGACAGAATCAAGATACTCATACCTATGCTATCGTAGAAGTGTTCCATGACATTGCCAAAATTATCATCACGGAAGTGTCCACTTCCATGACGATAAATCACGCGTCACGGAAGTGCTTTCATCAAGGGTGACCGACACGTGGCATCCACCGTAACGGAACGCCGTTAAGCTATCGGGTCGGATTTTGGATCCGATAACCCGTTAACAGCCACGACCAATGCCGATTTTCCATGTGTAAAATTCTCGTTGGCTGGCGGATCCACGTGTCAGCTCCGCGTTGGCACAGGTGTCACTCATCCAACGGTCGAGATGGGCCTATGATATGTTGACACGTGGACCGGCCCAAAAGTGGCCCACAAAGTTTAAATGGGCCGGCCCAACCGAAGGCCCATAATATTTAGCAGACCAAAATGGGCCGGCCCAGCTAAAGGCCCACAAAATTTAGCGGACCATAATGGGCCGGCCCAGCTAAAGGCCCACATGATTTTGCACACCATAATGGGCCGGCCCAGCTAAAGGCCCACAAGATTTTGCGGACCAGAATGGGCCGGCCCAGCTAAAGGCCCACAAGATTCTGCAGACCATAATGGGCCGACCCAGCTAAAGGCCCAACATTCTCTGTCAAATCGGCCCATCAACGGCCTGTCCTAAACTTGTCATCAACGTAGCCCATGGTCACTTCTAGCCCGTTAACAGTCCGCTGAGTAATTGGGCCGAATTACGGCCCGGTGTATTTCCGGCCTGTTAAAGGTCCGACTTCATTTGGGCCCATTTACAGGCCATCAAAACTTTTGGCCCATAAATGACCATGAAGGATTTGGGTCATATTCGGCCATGTCTGATATTCGGCCTGTTAGAGGCCCACTATAGCTTTGGGCCACTTTCGGCCTGTTGTCATTTTTGGCCTGTTAATGCCAGACGTAAACCATGGGCCATATGTGGCCCAACGTCATATCGGGCCCATTAACGGCCCATATAAAAATGACGATAATCTAGCCCGACCGAAGTTCCGGCCTGTTAAAGGCCCGTGTATTAGGTCGGCGCATTTATGGCCCGTCTGAATTTCGGCCTGTCAAAGATCCGCATTGTAAATGGGCTACCATTTCGGCCTGCTAAGTCCAGTGGGTTATTTGGCACAATCAGGGCCCAATCTCACTTTCGGTCTATTAATGGCCCATGTATTTTATGGGCTCGAGATATTTACACCTGTAAATGATCTATTTTTACTGAGGGCCAAAATTATGTTTAGGCCTGTTAAAGGCCCACTATGGGCACAGGCCTACCAGAAAAATATGAAAGCTTATGCTGATTTAGGCTCGGATATTTTTAGTGGGCTACATGCCAATTTTAGCCCGTAATCGTTTTTAGCCCAATTGGAATGGGCCCGATGAATGTTGGCATGTTGGGCTCCTACGAAGCTTTCGATCGAATACATTACTAAGATAAACCTACACTATACAAAAATAGCGTCATAATTACCACAGCCTGAGGCAGCATCATAAATGTTGTATCACAACAAAATAAATTCCAACCATACAACAAAAGGCCTGTTGGCATAAAGTTTACAGTCCTTCCAGATAAAAGCACCATCAGATGTATAGAAGCACAGATCATTTGACATGAATGCTAATGTTTCAGGCTGTAGAATCTGATGGAGCAGCACGATCTCCACCTTTTTTCCACCATTGCTCTTGAACAACGAAGCGAATGTCTAATAGTCTGGTTTTAAAACCATTCATATCTTGACGACATTTCTCAAACACTATTCTTGTTTCTGAAACAACATCCATTAGGGATTGGACTTGTGTCTGGAGCACAGATATATCACTCTATCTAGCAGGAAGATTTTGTTCAGTAGACAATTTGGATGAGGTTACCTTGACAACCAACCCAAAATTACGCAGGAAGGTGCTTTTTGCACTGTTAGTGGAGAGATACTGACGCACTGCAGCAAGAGGTGACATTGTGCCTGTAGTAGCCTCGTCACCTTCAGGTGGTTGTGGCTGTTTAATCATTTGGTCCATAGCTTCCTGAAAGTTTGAACTTGTAGATTAATGTACCAGATAAGTTACTAATGAGACAAAAATAAACAAAGTAGGTTAAACGTTTATACATAACTTATTTTGGTGAACTACTATAATACATTAGCATGTATTGTAGTGCCAACTACATAATAAAATCACTTTTGGAACATATGTCCATGTAGCATGCCTACTGTATTGTTTATTTCCTCACATTCGTTGACATCTAAGGATAAAGAGACGTGGTTTAAAGTAGGATGAACATAGTATGGCATCATTCATATCATCGGAAAACAGATATAAAACAAACAGGCTATTTTATCATTGTGTGTGCACGTGAACATAACAACTAGATTACAGATCAATACCAAAAGAATATCCTTCATCTCTTTTAAACCATGTAAGGTGAAATGATACGTTAAGACAACTGTGAATAAAAGTGAATGGAGTAACTGACATTGGCTGCAAACCAAGTAGTTAAATGAACACATCACAGTCCAATCAGTTCAAGGCAGGAGGAGTAAGGACTTACAACAGCTGCTTGAACTGGTGTGCTCATGCCCTTCATCTTGCTGGTGTGGCAATCCTTGAAGATTTGTACTGCATTCGGTTCAGGTTCTTTTTGGTCCGCACGGGCTTTCCTCTGTATTTGGAACAAGTCAATATAGATACGACAATATGGCACAAAAAAAGAAGGAAGTAGCAGCTATTTACAAGAGCCTCGCAGTGTGCAATATAGCTACGAGATCCTGTTGTCTGTTGGAATTTCACTTTAGAACGGTTGGTTTTGTTCTTCAAACAGTTAGCCTAGAAGAAGATACACTTATAAGGCACATACATAAATACAAGTTCAATATGTGGTCTGATCAAATACATATAGCCTACATGATACTTTGGATCAGACCAGTGTTTAACGAGGGTTGTCTAGTCTTCATCTGTAATATATTCCACTGGAGATGTTTGGGCGATTTCATTGTTAGCCTTGCCTTCAAAGTGAGATTTTCTAAGGTGGTACCGATACTGTCGTAGAGCAGACTGAAAAACATGAGTGCATGCTTGTTTAGTTGCATCATCTTTCGGATCCAGCTTGAACCTCATCTGTTGAAAAAAGAATGTGAGTCTTATTAGGAGGAAGCTAGAAAGTATGGGACAAAGCAAGACAATATTACTAATTGCGATGAATAAAATTACTTATGGATAAATGGTCAAGGAAGGTGTTAAACTGGGTATTGTCTTTCTCATTCCTGTACTGGATCCACGTTCGGAGGATACGTGCATGACACCTAACGGCAACGGCTGCCTCTGATACTAACTTGGCTGACTCCGTAGCATCACGTGACCTTTTTAAACCTGCCTCAAAATGGATCTCCATTCTTCCTCCTTTAGATTTTTTAATCTGTCAAGCATTATCCCTGATGTCTGTTTCCGCTTGCGCCGTGGTGCTAGTTCACCAACGAATATGGAAAGTGTTAGTGTACATCAAACTGTGAGAGTACATATAAAGGAGCATGCAACTGCAACTTGACTCGGTCAGGTACCATCTTGGTGTTGATGCTCATGACGTTCATCTGATCTTGCCAAGTCCTGTTGTGTCAGCAGTGCTTCGGAAGTAGTCTTAGGTGTGAAGGCAGCTTGGGAACTGGCCAGTTCCGAAGCAAACGAACGAGTAACTGGTTGAGATGCTGGTACAGTTGAAGCGGATGCTGCAGCTGGTGGAGCAGGTGATACTGTGTTTGTAGATTTAGCCGGTGGACTTGGACCTTCTGCTGCACTATAAGTACCAGCAGAATCTCGACGGCAGAACCTTTTCCGTTTCACCCGACGAGTAACACCACTCCCTACTATATTATTTTCCTTGCTCTTTTTTGACTTTGCCATGTCAAGCTGTACCCACAACACAAAAGAATAAAATCACTCTTCAGAACTCATTAATGCATGATACAGACAAGCAATACTTTGATGTAAGACAATTGTATGAGGATGGAATATGTAAGAAAAACAGGACGACATGACATATTCATAGCTACGATGTGCAAACTAAGCAGAAGGATTTTCAAGAAAATAGAAGTAATGCAAGCTAGACACCATATGAAAGATGCAACCAATATTACTCTGCCAAGTTAAAAGTGCCTTGTTATAAGTGGCAATTCAAAAAATTAGAAGCAGTACAACATAGAAATCAATGCAAGATGCAACCACTATCAAATTGCCATGTTAAAAGCGTCCAATCATGAGTGACTGATGCGGGATACACAACATCAATACTTTGATGTAAGAACATGGTATGATAGATAGATGCAGTGTATTCTAGACACAGAAAGCCATGTCATATGCACATGTATAACGTATAAACTCGGCAGGTGAAATTTAATCAAAATAGAAGAAATACAGGCTAGAGAACATATGCAACATGAAACCAATTATCACACTGTCAACTTAGAGCAAGCACCTGCGACGGTGGAGTACGGGAGATGAACTCATCCTGTAGACTTGGGACTTCAACTTCATTAGCAGTAGCAGTGGCAAATCTAGAGAGTCTCTCTTTGCGTTGGTGCGGAGGACCACCAACATCCCCTAACTTACTCTTTTCCTTCCTATTTTCTGATATTGCCTTATGAAGTCAAAACCACAAGAAGATGAATAAAATTAGCTCTGTATAACTGGTTGATGCATGATACAGACGAACACTACTTTGATGTAAGGCAAGCGCAGGATAGGAGGATGGAATATATACAAAAAAAGACAGCGTTTCATATTCACACGTACGATAGGAGGATGGAATATGTATGAAAAAACAGTAAGCGGAAGGCATTTCAACAAAATTAGAAGAAATGAATGCTAGGCACCATATGAACATGCAACCAATATCACTCTATCACGTAAAAAGTGTCTCATTGTAAGTGCCATTTCAAGAAATTAGAAGCGGTATAAGCTAGAAGACAATGCAAGATGCAACCTGCATCACATTCCCAAGTTAAATGTGTCTTATGGGTAAGTGATCGTTACAGGTATAAGTTGTAAGCTACGTAGATGCAATTCAACATAATCAGAAGCCACGTATAACAGTTCCAAGTAAGAGCAAGCACCTGTGATGGTGGAGTAGGGGAGATGTGCTCATCATGTACACGTATGTTCTAGAAACAGGAACATGTGTCATATTCACAGGCATTATGTGTAAAGTAAGCAGATGCAATTCAAGTTAGAAGCAATACAAGCTAGACATCATACGCAACATGCAACCACATATAATAGTGTCAAGTTAGAGCAAGCACCTGTGATGGTGCAGTAGGGAGATGTGCTCATCATCTACACAACTACGTTGACTGCCCAGCCTTGTGTTGTCTTGCGAATCTTGTTGGGAGGATGGCAGAGTAGAATCTGTAGAGACCACCTGTTTGAGTTGCTCCGAAGGACCACCATCATCCACTACCGGACTAATTTCCTTCAGCTGTAATGATTTTGCATTGTGAAGTCAAACCGATAAGAAAAAGGAATAAAATTCGCTCTTCAGAACTCATTCACGCATGATACTGACGAACACTACTCGTATGAAAGGCAAACACATGATGCGAGGATGGAATATGTATGAAAAACAGGATGGTGTGACATATTCACACCTATGATGTGGTAACTAAGAAGAATGCATTTCAACAAATTAGAAGCACTGCAAGCTAGACACCATATGAAAGATGCAACCAATATCACTCTGCCAAGTTCAAACTATATGGCGTTTCAACAAATTAGAAGCAGTACATGCTAGCAATCATATGCAAGACACAACCAATATCATAGTGGCGACTTAAAGGTGCCTTATCATAAGTGACTGATGCGGGATATGCAAGAATAGTAGTCTGATGTAGAAACAGGAACACATGTCATATTCACAGAAATTATGTGTAAAGTAAGCAGATGCAATTCAACAAAGTTAGAAGCAATACAAGCTAGACATCATACGCAACATGCAACCACATATAATAGTGCCAAGTTAGAGCAAGCACCTGTGATGGTGGAGTAGTGGAGATGTGCTCATCATCTACACATCTACGTTGACTGTCTAGCCTTGCATTGTCTTGCGAATCTTGTTGGGAGGATGGCCGAGTAGAATCTGTAGAGAACCTCTGTTTCAGTTGCTCGTAAGGACCACCATCATCCAATGCCTTGTCAATTTCCTTCAGCTTTATTGATTTTGCATTGTGAGGTCATACCGACAAGAAAAAGGAATATCATTCGCTCTTCGGAACTCATTCATGCATGATACTGACGGACACTACTCTGATGGAAGGCAAAGTCATGATAGGAGGATGGAATATGTACGAAAAAATGGACGGCTTGACATATTCACACCTATGATGTGGTAACTAAGCAGAAGGCACTTCAACAAATTAGAAACACTGCAAGACACCATATGGAAGGTGCAATCAATATCACTCTTCCAAGTTAAAACTATCTCGTCATAGGTGGCGTTCATCAAACTAGAAGCAATACATGCTAGAAATCATATTCAAGATGCAAACCAATATCACACTGCCAACTTAAAGGTGTCCCATCATAAGTGACTGATGTGGGATACACAAGAAGAGTAGTTTCATGTAAGAACATGGTGTGATAGATAGATATAGTATGTACCAAAAACAGGAAAGCGTGTCATATTCACATGTATCATTTGTAAGCTAAGCAGATGCAGTTTACACTAATTAGGAGCAATACGAGCTAGACACCATATGCAACATGCAACCAGATATCACACTGCCAAGTTAGAGAAAGCACCTTGGATGGTGGAGTAGGGGAGCGGAGACTTGGACCTTGTAATGCACTATCAGTACAAGGAGAATCGGTACAGATGCTTCGTTTACGTTGCTAGAGTGGACCACCATCATCACCTTTCTTACTCTTTTCCTTCCTCTTTCTTGTTTTGCCTTGTCAAGTCAAACCCACAAGAAAAAGGAATAAAATTTGCTCTTTAGAACTCATTGATGCATGATACTGATGAACACTACTTTCATGTAAGGCAGCCGCATGATAGGAGGATGGAATATGTATGAAAAACAAGACAGCGTGACATATTGACATGTATGATGTATAAAGTGTAAACTAAGCACAAGGTGCTTGAACTTGTTAGAATCAATGCAAGCTAGACACCATATGAAAGATGAAACCAATATCACTCTACCAAATTAAAAGGGTGCCCTAACAAATGTATTTGACCAAATTAGAAGCAATACATGGCAACAGGCTAGAAATAATATGCAATATGCAACGAATAAAGGTGACTCGTCGTAAGCAATTGATGCAGGATACAGAAGAGAGGTAGTTTCATGTAAGAACAAGGTTAACACATAGATGTAGTGTGTACCAAAAATAGTAAGGCATGTGATATTCACAGGTATAGTGTGTAAACTAAGCAGATGCAATTTACCCTAATTAGAAGAATTACAAGCTAGACACCGTATGCAACATGCAACCACATATCACACTGCGAAATTAGAGCAAGCACCTGTGATTGTGGTGTAGGGGAAGTGCGGTCTTCAGGTACAGAGCTACGTTCAATATCTTCATTTAGGCTTGCTATTTCTTGAGAATCATGTGGAGAGGATGAAATTGCATTCTTTATAAGAGTATTGTGTCTCATATTAACCCACGCGCGTGATTGTCTCATCATAAGCGATAGACGCAGGATACACAAGAACAATAGTTTGATGTAAAAACATGGTGTGATAGGCAGATGTAGTATGTACCAAAAACAGGAAGGCGTGTCATATTCACATGTATAATGTGTAAGCTAAGGAGATGCAATGTAACAAATTAGGAGCATTGATGAGGGATACACAAGAAAAGTAGTTTGATGTAAGAACATGGTTAATAGAAAGACGTAGTATGTACCAAAAACAGGAAGGCATGTCATATTCACAGGTATAATGTGTTAACTAAGCAGATGCAATTTACCCTAATTAGAAGCATTACAAGGTAGACACCATATGCAACATGCAACCACATATCACACTGCCAAGTAAGAGCAAGCACCTGCGATGGTGGTGTGGGGGAATTGCGGTGATCAACTAGAGAGCTACGTTGACTATCTTCATTTAGCCTTGCTGTTTCTTGAGAATCATGTGGGGAGGATGACACTGCACTCTTTAAACGAGTAGGGCATCTCACAGTAACCCACTCAGATGACTGTCTCATCATAAGTGATTGACGAGGGATACAAAAGAGCATTAGTTTGATGTACGAACATGGTTAATAGACATATGTAGTATGTATCAAAAATAGGAAGGCATGTCATTATCAAAGGTATAATGTGTAAAGTAAGCAGATGCAATTTAACCAAACTGGAAGCAATACAAGCTAGACACCATATGCACCATGCAACCACATTTGACAGCGCGAAGTTAAAGCAAGCACCTGGGATGGTTGTGTGTGGCAATTGAGATCATCAACTGCAGAGCTATGTTTACTGTCTCCAACTACTGACACTCCACCCATTAGAGCGCTGAAATGCTTAGTGCTTATATTCGAATTACACTGGAGCGACTTCTGTCTTTTCTTTTCTGCATTCATCAACACTGCGTCAGAGTCTGAAATACCCATGCATAAAAAAACAATAGTGTGAGTAAGGGTGAAGTGTGTGCACAATTAGTACAGTGTAAAGGTAGCAGATACAAGGTCGGTGAGAAATAAATGATGGGAGACATACGATAGCTCTACAACATGCATGGCACACTAAATTACTACAGGATTCTATGAAAATAACAGTCAACTGAAAGCAAATAGGTCAGTCCATTTTCTCTGCACCGTCCGGTGAACAAAGAACGGGCAGATCGCCTTCATCTACCTCCAGCCAGTCAGTGTTGACGATCTTCCTCGAAACGCCAGCGACCATCGGCCCAGTATTCCTCCCCTGCCTACGCCCTCCCCTCGACCTCACCGCACCGCCCCCCGGCAATCCATTCAAGCCCCACCGACCTCTAGATTGGGCGCAAGCAGCTCCTGCGCCCCACACCTCTATGATAGACATCGATGCGCTGCTTCCCCGGGGAACAGGCGGACTAGGAGCTCCGCGCGCCTAAGCGTGTGCTGCTTCTTTTAATTGCGGTTCGACTGACCCTGAATTGAAATCCAGGAGGGCTACTGACCTCTAGCAAAGGTGAAATAGTAAAAGGGAGGAAACCTTGTGCATTTAGTATCATGAAGAAGATGCAGTAAGAAGCGCTCAACTAGTTTCTTTCGTGGGATGAATACGGTGTGAGCGGAGACGTAAGATTTGCACGAATAAGGGAAGAGGAGTACCTCTTCTGCTGGCAGTGTTGTGTCCTCCTTCTGTTTTTTCGACGATCTTCTTGTTATTCACTGGAAACCAGAAGTTGTGGAGGACGCTGCAGCTTTGGATGAACCCATGGCCAAGTTGTTGAGTGTGGTGCGGTGGCCGTCTGTCGGTGGCGGGGAAGCAGATCCGAGGTGGCGAACGACGACGTAGCAGGAACAGCTCCGGTGCGGTGGACGGTTGCAACAGTGGAGCCGCAGCAGTGAGGCGCAAGACGGCGTGGTCGGAGTGGTTCTGGTACGGCACACGTCAGCGTCAGCGTCGTGGAGGCAGCTCTGCCTCGGCTTTAGCTGCTAAGTCCTTGAGGGCGTTGCGGTTGCAGTTGTGTTGGACGACGACATCGGGGTACCGGCTCCAGCGTGATGGAGGAGGGCGGCGGGGGATTGGCCGCTATGGGGTGGAGAATGGAGGAGGCTGGGGTTTTGCGGCTGGTGAAGAGGGCGTTTTCGCGCCCACGGAGTATGAATGAGGAAACGGAGGGAGGCGGGGAACTAAGGGGGAACAATGTTTTGGTTTGAGACGCGCTTGTTTGAAATTTGGGGAAAGTTACAAACTGTGCCCCCATCTAAAATTTTGGACATATTGCGGGTTGGGGGTAGGACAGTCATGTCAGGTGTCCCAAATGTGGGCAGGATAGATTTCGGCCGAGCGCATGGGTAGGCGCCCACGGCGTATGAATGCTTCTCGGAGGCGGTTGAGACTGGCGTCTTGGTGAAGTTACAAACCTACCCCGGTTTAGACCTTTGGACATCGGGCCGATAGGCTACACGGGCCAGAGTCAAGACAGTAATTTCCTACCACCAAAACATTAGTCTCGCGCGGTTTTGGGTGACCAGAGACCTATTTGGCGCTTCGTTCAATATTTGGGAGCAGAATTAACGTTTTCGGTTCTCTTGAATTGAACTTTCGGGATTTGTCAAACTTCACAAATCTTTACTCTTGAAAATCCTAAAGCTACGATTATTTTGGAATGGAGGGGGTACATTTGAATATACATTGTACACGAGTATATATTAAAAAAAATATGCAACTTACCTCAATTCATGCATGGTTCCAGATATAATCTCCTTGGTTGCAAAAAAAAGTTAGATATGCGTATGAATATATATAGCATGTTCAAACTCACAACAAAGATTGATGCCCCCTTTTACATCTGATTTACAAATGCCATTATCTCGGGTTCAAATAGATGAATGCACTTCCTATGAATTCGAATCTTCGAAACCCCCTTTATGTTGAATTCAACATGTATTCTATTTCGTAGCTAGCAATTTGGAATGTATCCATGCAAGTGACAAATGTATAAAGTGCTTCACACTAACAACATGGAGTGCACTAATTAATGTTTATATATGAATTGCAAAAGCATCCATTGCCTGTATTTCAAACCGCTCTCACTCTATGGATCGATAATATGAAATAAACACATGCACATGCTAGAATTCAATAGAGTATGGGTGTCTGATAGACCGATTTTCGTCCATACGCAATTTGCAAAATTCATGATCTCATCCAAAAATAATAATGCCATTTATATTTTAATTTAATGCATAGAACCACCTTTTACACGTAGATGCACTATGCCTCGCCCCGTTCTCACAAACGTGTTATATATCTATCTATCTAACGCATAAGTGCACACACTTTATATGCATCGGCATTTCTCTTTCACACATGCTCACAATCTCTCTCAGGGTGTCGGGGTGTCTCACGCACATGCTCTCTCTGTTTCTCTCTCTCTTTCTGACTACTATGTACCACTCTTTTCACTAATCTTAGTTGGAAAACACTATTTCTCTCACATGCATATATACACATGCACG
>NC_057797.1:590508827-590510290 GCF_018294505.1 Triticum aestivum
CACCTCTCTCTTAGTAGTTGGCAGATATGATTTCATCATATCATTCGGTAGGATATCCCTGGCTGTTAGGCTGGATGGTAATACGAGGCAAAGTTTTACCCTAGTTCGGATCGGACCCTTGCAGTTGAAGAAAGAGCCTACTCCTGGTACTATATATTAGTGATAGGGGTGTGTACAAAGTACACGTGAATACCAGGCATTGTGCGTGTGTGTATACTATCGACGAACTAGCCCCCAAGCTTGTATAACATACTAAGGGCCTAGGGTTACAAATCATATATAGTCGGCTTATCACCAGTGGGGATAGAGTCCTACGCGACTCTGGTAGCTTCGTGTTGTACGCCGAGTCCTCCACATGGGTCTTCGTATAACACGTCTCGGTCCAACCTATATGTGGCGCAGGATGGAACCGACCCATGAGTCTTCATGTCGACCCACCACAACTAGAAATGATGTGCCCACCACACCACACACACAATCGGCCACTAAGAAAATAAGCATATACAATAGTACAATGGTATCTAGCTCACGACACGTCTCCATATTTTGTTGATGACACTGACGGACTTTGCATTTGATGCGTGCTCCGTATTTTGTTGACGACACTTACGGTCATTGTATTTGAAGCGAAAGCACAATATGGTCACTGGACTTCAGAATAAGCTCATCACGGTCACCACATACATTTTGTCGTGCTAACCAACATGTGGTTGGATGGTTAGAGGACAGTGGTTTCTTGAGCCCACCAAGGTTAAAGTCCCGGTGCTCGCATTTATCTTGTGTTAATTTCAGTATTTTCCGGCGATGTACATTCAGTGGGAGGAGACGTTCCACTCGACTACGAGGCACCTATGGTGACTTCGTAAAATCTCAAGATCATATATGCTGGCCCACTCTCTCGAAGGTGCTCATAGGTGTAGGGTTCGCGTGTGTGCGCTTATAGCGGTGAGTGCTTGCGCGTATATATGAGCCCTTGCGTCTGAAACGTGTTAAACAAATACATATCATGATTATACGGTCACTGGCTCACCCATACAACTCCGTATTTTGTTGATGACACAATCAATTGACCAGTCAAATGTTCCACGCGGTGCAACTAGTGTTGCACCATCAGGGCGCATAACCGTGGGGCCGACCTATCAGCCCGTATATGAAAGAAAGAAATGGTAGTTTGAGTCTGTAATGTGTTAATAAAATAGGAGTACATTTTAGGGTGATCATACGGTCACTGGCTCACCATACAGCTCCGTAATTTTTTGATAACACGATCAATTGACCAGTCAAACGGTCCACATTCAGCAGTGCACATTACCATAGGGCCCACCCGTCAGCGTGTATATGAAGGACAAAAATGGTAATAAATTAGTGGTCGGTGGGTATTCGAAGTCGTGAGACCTCTAGTTGGCAGTCACCGGCGGTTGGGGGCGTTCATTGGGCGGTGGGGTGGGGATCCCCGGAGAAAA